>NC_141007.1:20255949-20310949 GCF_052327205.1 Somniosus microcephalus
CAATCCGCCAGCTTTGGTGAACTGCAAGACGTGCACCGGCATTTAGTTCAAGGCACAGAGGCCACATGCCTTCCCCGCACCCTGTCACCAACCCCCCCCCCCCACCCTCACAACCACCCCGGATCAAAGGGCTCTCCCGCGGACTAAGTGGGCCACGGCATGTGTATGTGCCCAGTCACCCCTTGCCTAGCCATCGCCTTGCCCACCGCCCTGCCCCGCACTCAGCCTGGTTTCAGATTCCTACATTTAATTGACCGCAAAAAGAAGAAAAAGTTAAGCGATCTGATTTGCAACCACATCGACATCAGACATGAGCTCAGTAAGCACATCGTCTCTCACTCAGACTTGCACCTTGCACGATCGTTCCTGTTTTCGGCAAGTCAGCAGTCGAGAATGCACAAAGAGACGCGAGCAATGTCAGGGGATTTTTTTTTTTTTTTTTAAATCAGGGAGACAGGTAATCAACTGAGAATCATTTTTCATTAGGCTTGTAGGTACTGTAATTACGCCCCGATCATTAATCCTTCAGTACAGGCCTCATCATTCATCAATGTGCTTTGCAATCAGGACCTTATACAGATGGCAGCCGTCAGCACAGCACTGACCCAACGCTGAGGAAACTCCAGCAACACAGTCCAGCCCGAGAGCAACAGGCACCTGGCAATGGTTACCAGCTAGCAATCTCAGCAAAGGATGCCTGCTTCATGACATCATCCAAAGCGTTCGATTAGATTCCAGCCTGTAACTCACTCCCGGGAATCCATTCATAGAATCATAGAAAGTTACAGCACAGAAGGAGGCCATTCGACCCATCATGTCTGTGCCAGCCGAAAAAGGCAGTGAGTTCCAGACCCCCACCACCCTCTGGGTGAAAAAGTTCTCAACTCCCCTCTGATCCTTCGACCAATTACTTTAAATCTATCCTCCCTGGTTATTGACCTCTCTGCTCGGGGAAATAGGTCCGTCTCATCCACTCTATCTACTCCCCTCATAATTTTATACACCTCAATCAAGTCTCCCCTCAGCCTCCTCTGTTCCATAGAAAACAACCCCAGCCTATCCAATCTCTCCTCATAGCTAAAATTCTCCAGTCCTGGCAACACCCTTGTAAATCACATCTTTCTTCTAATGTGGTGACCAGATCTGTACGCAGTACTTTAGCTGTGGCCTAACTAGTGTTACAGTTCAAGCATAATCTCCCTGCTCTTATATTCTATGCCTCGGCTAATAAAGGAAAGTATCCCGTATGCCTTCCTAACCACCTTATCTCCCTGTCCTGCTACCTTCAGGGATCTGTGGACATGCACGCCAAGGTCCCTCTGTTCCTCTTCTCAGTATCCTGCCATTTATTATTCCATATATAAACCACCCGAACCCACCGATTAGATTCCAGCCTGTAATTCACTCCCGGGTATCCGTTATTCTATATATAAACCACCCGAACCCACCGATTAGATTCCAGCCTGTACCTCACTCCCGGGTATCTGTTATTCTATATATAAACCACCCGAACCCACCGATTAGATTCCAGCCTGTAACTCACTCCCGGGTATCCGTTATTCTATATATAAACCACCCGAACCCACCGATTAGATTCCAGCCTGTAACTCACTCCCGGGTATCCGTTATTCTATATATAAACCCCCGAACCCCTGGATTAGATTCCAGCCTGTAACTCACTCCCGGGTATCTGTTATTCTATATATAAACCACCCGAACCCACCGATTAGATTCCAGCCTGTAACTCACTCCCGGGTATCCGTTATTCTATATATAAACCCCCGAACCCCTCGATTAGATTCCAGCCTGTAACTCACTCCTGGGTATCCATTATTCTATATATAAACCAACCGAAACCCCTCGATTAGATTCCAACCTATAACTCATACTCTATTTTATGCCTATGTGACCATAATAGGGATTGAATTTCGGATTTTCACTTCCTCCAACTTCACAACAGTTAAAGTCAACAACAGGGGAACACGAAATCTCCAGTGTGTCAGGCAGGACCCACTGAATCCAAGGCCTCAGGCTGGGCATTCACTGTTGATATGTCGAGCCTCAACCCCTCCCCACCTCACATACACCTGGGGATAGGTCCGTGGGTTCAACGTGGCCCATAACTTGTCTCCCTCCCATCCCAGAGTCCCCGGCGAAATTGATGCCCTTTGAACCCAAGGCAAATCAGACGTAAACTCAGAAACCTGCTCGCACTGCCCAAACACAACAGAGCAGCCTGGAGAGGTGCCCAGGCTCCTGGCATCGTACTGCCCGACGTGCCACTCAGCATGTAACTGGCAGCAATCAGCAGCAAAAAAAAAACACCCGTGCGCCTCTTAAAAGGGACAGACCCTGAAAATGAAGAATGACGAGTGTCCAAACTGAGAGCTGGAGCACTGACGATTTTCTGAATGAAGTTCACGCCGGCTCAGCTTTTCCCATTCATTCAGGGGGCCCCGTCCTGAGTCCGCACTCTGTGGGAACAATAGAAGGGGAATAAAAGGCCCTGGATTCCCAGCCACAGCAAAGGAAGCTCAGGAAATCGGACGCACCCGTTTGGCATTGTAATCTCAACTCGCACATCCCTCGAGCTCTATTCCCACAGGAGCGGAGCCAGACTCGTTTCCCCCCACTCCCTGGGGCGAGGGGGGAGAATGTGCTGGAGGACAGCTGCAGAGGGTTTAGATTGGTTGTGTATCTGGGACAACTAATTACATTTAATGGCAATACATTTAAGTGTTCCACAAATTTAAAGCCGTAAGTAGATTTGCAATAATAAATGTTACAGGGAAAAAGTTGGTGTGGGGGACTAAATTGGACAGCTCTTTCAAAGAGCTGGCACGGGCAACATAGGCTTAATGGCCTTCTTCTATGCTGTAAGATACTTGGATTCTATATTGAATGGGACTGATTTAGCAGAGGGAGTCTTAGAAAGGAACTTCACAGTTCCCAGTCCACCAATGCCTCGATTTAAAAATTCTCATCCTGGTGTTCTAATCCCTCCATCGCCTCGCCCCCTCCCCCATCTCTGTTACCTCCTCCAGCCCTACAACCATCCGAGATCTCTGCGTTCCTCTAACTCTGGCCTCTGGTGCGTCCCCCCCACTTCCTTCGCCCCACCCTTGGTGCCCATTAGCCGCCTAGGTCCCAAGCTCTAGAATTCCCTCCCTACACCACTCTCTTCTCCTTCAAGACGCTGCTTAAAACCTACCTCTTTGAACAGGCATTTGTTCACCTGTCCTAATGTCTCCTTCTTTAGCTCAGTGTCAATTTTTGGTCTGTGAAGTGCCTTGGGATGCCAAATGTGCTGTAATAAATGCAAGTCATTGTTGTTGTAGACTCTTCCCTTTCGAGACAGTGTGGGTGTATGGGCAGCACAGTACAAGTTCAGGATAATTTGGAGTGTCAACAAAGTGTTGTTCAGACCACACTTGCAGTGGTGTCAAGATAGAAACTGGAAATGGTGGGAACATGAACTAAAATCTGAATTTCTAACAAAGAGTCCCTCCCTCGCCCCAAAATGTTAGCCTGTCCTTTCTCTTCTCAGACTCCGTCAGACCGTCTGGAGGTTCTGCGGAGCCCAGGACTGGCTTTTCAAATCAGAGGTATCGCACATGCGCGGAATTTTGAATGGGCCGTGGAGTCCAGTAAAGGGATCACAGACCCCCCAAAATTGCGGGGGGGGGGGTGGGGGGGGGACATTGCCCGGTGTATTTTCAGCATTTTCTGTCCTTATTTCTCAGAAAGCTGCACTCGTTCTTGCTTGCCATGCAACACCACAAGAAGTATGCACGAGCATCAGAGAAGCACGGGCAGCACGGTGGCATAGTGGTTAGCACTGTTGCCTCACAGCGCCAGGGACCCGGGTTCGAATCCGGCCTCGGGTGACTGTCTGTGTGGAGTTTGCACATTCTCCCCGTGTTTGCGTGGGTTTTCTCCGGGTGCTCTGGTTTCCTCCCACAGTCCAAAGATGTGCGGGTTAAGTTGATTGGCTATGATAAAAATTGACCCTTAGTGTTAGGGGGATTAAATACGTGGGGATCGGGTGGGATAAGTGTCGGTGCAGGCTCGATGGGCTGAAATGGCCTCTATCTGCACTGTGGGGTTTCTGTGATTCTGTGAAAAATGCAGAGAAAGAGCTACAAATAGTGATCCCAAGTGTGAATTCAGAAAATGGAGGGTTCAAGTCCCACCGCAGAGACTGGAGCCCATTACCTGACTGAGGGAGTGCTGCACTGCTGGAGGTGCTGTCTTTTGGACTGAGGCTCTGTCTGCGCTCGCAGGTGGATGTAAAAGATCGCAAGGCACTACGCTTAGAGCAAATGCAGAGTTATCCCAGTATCCTGGCCAATCGTTTATCCCTCAACCAACATCACCAAAATAAACTGACTTATAGGCAGAGGTTAGAGAAGCTCATCAATTGCTTGTCCCCACCACCCCCCCGCCCCAAGTGATTGCTAGTGGCAAAATAAATCATTTCTAAATACACTCCCGGCTCATAAAATACAGCCAAATATGGTAGGGATGCCAAGCTCCTTCAACCAATCAATCAATCGGCAGCACTGCCACATTTAGCACAAATTACCCGGAGGATTAAAGCTGTCCATTCCATTGAATGTGCCGACATTGCCCGCTCCAGGCTGCCCAAGCTGTTGGTCCACAGGGGTATAGCAAGCCCCACTCTCGACACACCAATATGGGCAAAATAGGCAGGTTAAGAGAGAAAAGGAGGCTCCTGCACAATTCCACAAGTTCAATGACAGCAGAGAAGAAAGACTTGCATTTCTATAGCGCCTTTCATGACCTCGGGACATCCCAAAGCGCTTTACAGCCAAAGAAGTACTTTTGAAATGCAGTCACTGTTGTAATGTAGGAAACGCGGCAGCCTATTTGTGCACAGCAAGCTCCCACAAACAGCAATATAATAATGATGACCAGATAATCTGTTTTAGTGAAGGCATAAATATTGGTCAGGACACCGGGGAGAACGCCCCTGCTCTTCTTCGAATAGTACCATGGGACGTCCTGCGTCCACCCGAGAGGGCAGACGGGGCCTCGGCTCAACGACTCATCCAAAAGACGGCAGCTCCGACTGTGCGGCGCTCCCTCAGCACCGCACTGGGCCGTCAGCCTGGATTTTTGTGCTCAAGTCTCTGGAGTGGGACTTGAACCCACAGCCTTCTGACTCAGAGGCGAGAGGGCTACCCACTGAGCCACGGCTGAATGAGGCCTGAACATGGGAGCAGCTTTTGATTTTTTGGCAAGTTCTGCCATCCTTTGATCCACAATTCTTTATTCCCTTATAACAGTCGCACCCTAAAACATCCGGCCTGTAGTTCAGTGCTATAAACAACAGATACGCAACATCAAAACCCAGGCGTTGACATCTGACAACACTGCCTTTCCAGTTCAAAGGACAAGGAAAACCGCCAGAAACAATCAGCAGCATCAATACAGCGTTCCACTGGGAGAATCTAACGTTGTCCACAAAAAGCATCTACTCCAGCAGCAGCAGCGAGCGCTCAGTAAATGGCTTCTCTGGTGTAAGAGAGTTCTGCTCCCTCAACTTAATTCTGTGCTTCCAAAAGTAACGAGCAGCCCCCTCACCCGTCCGGTGTTTAATATCTCGGGATTTATGATTCTGTAAAATCTAGGGGTCTCTGGGTCGGCGATATCTCAGCCTCCCAGCTCTGTCATATCAAGGGACTATCACACTGCTAATATCTTGGTCCCCTCGACTCGAATCTCCCGGGCCCCCCTGCTCCGTCCAGTAATCTCTCACTAAAGCCACCCCCTGCTGTAATCTCCTGTTCCCCCCCCCGCCCCTCGTCCCGTCCCGTCCTATAATCGCCCGCACCACCACCCCCCCACACCTCGTCCTGTAATCCCCCAGGTCACCCCCTGCTGTAATCTCCTGTTCCCCCCCCCCCCGCCCCTCGTCCCGTCCCATCCTATAATCGCCCACACCACCACCCCCCCCCCCCACACCTCGTCCTGTAATCCCCCAGGTCACCCCCGCTCTGTAATCTCCTGTTCCCCCCCCCCCCCCGCCCCTCGTCCCGTCCTATAATCGCCCCGCACCACCGCCCCCCCACACCTCGTCCTGTAATCCCCCCCCCCCACCCCCGCTCTGTAATCTCCTGGCCCCTCCAGGTCCAGTCCTGCCCTATAATCGCCCACCCGCCTCGCCGTCCTGTAATCTGCTGCCCCCCCCCCCACCACATCCTGTAATCTCCTGACACCCCCCCCCACATCCTGTAATCTCCTGACACCCCACCCCCGTCCTGTAATCTCCTGACCCGCCCCACCGTCGTGTAATCTCTCCCCTCACCCCCGCACTGCCCTGTGATCTCCCGAGGTCCCCCACTCTAATATCCTGTACCCTTGATAAATTCCAACCCAAGCAGCCTCTGAGGTGAAACGTACCACTCTGTGTTCACATCAGCGAGCTGGCTGGTAATTCTTGATGAAGTTCCAAGCTAAAAATGGTTATGATCCCCTTCCCAGCAAAAGCCCACTGGGACCCAATGAGCTCGAGAGAAAGATTTCCTTTATATGGAAAAGCCTCTCAGTCCCATGCTTAGAATAGATTAAAAGAACGATAGTCTTGGCTCATAACTGGCAAATATCTTCTCCCAGAGGATGTTTGCTCGACGCCCACAGATGGTGGGAAGAAATGCTTTGGTAAAGAACGCCTCGTAGCCAGCTGAGCAACACAAACTGTGGGAAAACTGAACAATTAGCTACACGGGAAGGTCACATTGGTCTGGTCAGATCGGATGCCTCGCCCTGGCTGCAAGAAAGGATCTTTTACAGCTCTCTCTTTCAAACACAATCACACATGCACGGTTACAAATATTTCAGACAGTCCGCATTTTAAACAAGTGCCCCCTGACTGCTCTGTGCTGTCGGTCACAGCTCAATCACTGGAATATGTTTACCGTGGTAAGTTGATGGGACTGGTAGCAGGTGTCACCCAGACCAGAGCTGAAAATTGCTTTCAGACATCGAGCAGAGGGGAATTGTCCGAGAAACCAGGCCTCTCGTCTCCGATTCTGGGGCTACTGGGGGGTATGTTCAGGCTGCAAGGCATTACCCAAGCCCAACCCGCTACACCGGGCCCTCTGTAGTAGGCGTCAGCCGTGGCTCAGTGGGTAGCACTCTCGCCTCCGAGTCAGAAGGTTGTGGGTTCAAGCCCCACTCCAGGGACTCGAGCACAAAATCTAGGCCGACACTCCCAGTGCAATGCTGAGGGAGTGCTGCATTGTCCGAGGTGCCGTCTTTCGGATGAGACGTTAAACCGAGGCACCGTCTGCCCTCAGGTGACGTAAAAGATCCCATGACACTATTTCAAAGACGAGCAGGGGTGTTACCCCCAGTGTCCTGGCCAATATTTATCTCTCAACCAACATCACTAAAAAACAGATTACCTGGTCATTATTACATTGCTGTTTGTGGGAGCTTGCTGTACGCAAATTGGCTGCCGTGCTTCCTACATTACAACAGTGACTCCACTTCAAAAAGTACTTCATTGGCTGTAAAGCATTTTGGGATGTCCGGAGGTCGTGTACAGCGCTGCATAGTTCTTTCTGTTAGTGAGGAGTCTGGGGAGTAGGAAGCGTTAGAACAAAGGACACGGCGACAGGGACATTACAACAGGGATGAGAGGCGACAGTGGTGTGGGTAAGGCGATACAGCAGGAGTGAGGGGGCATTACTGCAGGGACGAGTGAGGATACAGTGAAAGGAGGAGTGGTACGGTGTGGACGAAGGTTAGTATATTAGGGATGGGCAATAAATGCTTGCCAACGACACCTATATCGCGTGAATGAATAAATAAATAAGTATAGCAGGGATACGAACAATGACGGACAGGAAAAGACCCACTGGTCCATCAAGTCGGATGCCTTGTGCATCCCACAAAGACACTTCGCACCCCACCCAAAAGCCATGTGATCTCCTGATACAATAGGGGAAGGGGCAATGCAACAATGACTGCAGCTTGCTATCCATAACCTCTCCTAACCACTTCCCCCTGCCTTGTTTCCCTATTGGGTCCTGAACTCACATCCCATCCTCTGGCCGATGTGGACGCTGCTCTTGAGCCAGTTTCTGGGAAAAGACCACAACTGCTCCAAGAGGAGCCTCCTCAGAAAAGCACCCTCCAGGAAAGCACTCAGCCCACTCCCAAACCCTCCAAACCAAGATCTGGAACTTGTTTGGACGGCTCAGGTCTTCTCAGCCTGCAGTGCAGAGCATTGATGGGCAAGTGTAGCTGTGCATTGTGCAGCCATTAGATATCTAAATATCAGCTTCAAGATCCTCGACCTCGTCTTCAGATCTATCCACAGCCTCAACCCATCCGGAGAGGTTGCTTCAGTCAGTCAGTCATTCACCCGGGCCATGCTCTCCGCCCCTCTCACTCCATTTAGTGCTGACCCCCATTCCACCACTAGAGGCCAGTCTTTCAGTCATTCCTCCCCTGCAATCAAAAGCCTCCAGAAGAAGCAATCCCTTTAACAGAGGCAGGGTAGGCTACTCGGCAAGAGTAGAACATAGGAATTACTGGACAAAAAAAGACCAGGGTCCATCTCGTTTGCCGTCTATCAGCCCAGTAGTTGCATGATGCAACGATGCCCCTCCCTATCTCTGTAACCTCCTCCAGCCCTACAAGCCTCCAAGATCTCTGCGATCCTCCAGTTCTGGCCTCTTGCACATCCCTGATTTACTTTGCCCCACCACTGGCGGCTGTGCCTTCAGCTGCCCAGGCCCTAAACTCCGAAATTCCCTCCCCAAACCTCCACACCCTCCTTTAAGACGCTCCTTAAAATCTACCTCTTTGACCAAGCTTTTGATCACCTGTCCCAATATTTCCTCATGTGCCTCGATGTCAAATTTTGTTTTTGACAATGGAGTTGTTGACCAATAATGGTAAATCAATCTCCATCAATTAGTCTACAGACACGAGGCGAGGAGAACCCCCAACAGTGGAAAGTTTTGGGAGCCATAGGTCCAAAGTCTCCTCTTGTCCCCAAGCGTGCTACACTCACCACATGTCATATCTCAACTGACTCAAACACTGTATCTCAAAATGTTTTCTGAGAGAAATCTCTCTCATTTGCATTTGAATGAATCAATACCTGTACTAACTGATTTCCACCGACTGCCTAGGGAGCCGGTTCCAGAGCTGGGAAACAGCTAAGAAATGTGCTTCAACCCTAACCCTGGCACCACTGAAACCCATAGCTGAGTGAAGTCATCGAGAACTACCTTATATATTAGGAACAGGAGTAGGCCATTCAGCCCCTCAAGCTTGTTCCGTCATTTAATTGGATCATGGCTGATCTGTATCTTGACTCCATTTACCGACCTTGGTTCTGTAACCCTTAATATCCTTGCCTGACAAAAATCTATCAATCTCAGTTTTTGACATTTTCAGTATCACAGGCTGACAGCACATTGTACCACTAAACTCATACCGGTGACATTTTGCTGAAATAGCTCGTGCTTCCGCACCAACACAACTGCTGACAAGCAAGCCAAACGTAATTCGCTGCACTTTCTGACCACCTGTGTCACGCAGCCTTGTCCTATCACAGCAGGGACATGAGCACTCACCAGAAGGCCGGATTGGCTCGGGGCAGACAGAACTCTGAGCTCCATCTGTAGGTCACAGTTATTCATGCACAAAACGTTATCTATCACCAGGGGTGTTCTGGTGGCTGATTTGGTAAAATGAACCCCCCCCCGCCCCACCCCACCCTTGACTTACAACTGAGCCATACAAGGTTTAAAGTAAGAGATTTAGGAGAGGGAGCAGAAGAAACTTTTATATATATATGCGCAGAGTGTTATGAATTTCTAGACAAAAAAAACCACAGTCCATCTAGTTCGTCTTCTACCATCCTGGTAGTCGCACTACCCCTCCTGGTGTCTTGTGAAGCTGTGGAATACAATACTGGTATGATAGCAAAATACTGCGGATGCTGGAAATCCGAAATAACAACAGAAAACGCTGGGATAAACTCAGCAGGCCAGGTCGCATCCGTGGAGAGAGAAACAGAGTCAGCGTTTCAGGTCGATGACCTTGCGTCAGTACTGGAGTTGACTGAAGCCGAGACCATTTCAACATTAAAGAGTAAGCTAAATTGGCGGTTGCAAGAAAAGGGGAATAGTGAGATATGACAATAGGGAGGCACTTGAGATTCGGACCACTGCTGGTGTGGAGGAGAAGCACCAATAGGGACTGGTTTGGCCGAACGGCCCGTTTCCATGTTGTAATTTCCATGTAATTCTACATCGGTTGGCTGGTGTGGGAAATAGAAAATGACTCAATGAGGTCGGGGCTTCGGCTTGCTGCTGGGGGCAGAGTAAAGTTAGCTCCAGTCTTCATCAAACCAGTGGCGTAACTGACCGAGGGTGCTTGAATGCAACACTGGCTGTCTGAAATGACAAAGCACTCTGTTCCCTAGCACTAGCATCCCTCGCGGAGAGGAGGGCAAAGTTCACACAGTGAGAGGAAAAAAAATCAACTTGCTCACAGAATTCAATTTCCCCGCCCCCCCCCGCTTCATGTGAATTGTCAGCACCACAAGCATGTGATTAAAAACAAGACTTGCATTTATATAGCGCCTTTCACCACCTCAGGACGTCCCAAAGCACTTTACAGCAAATGAAGTAGAAACATAGAAAAATAGGAGCAGGAGTAGGCCATTCAGCCCGTCGAGTCTGCTCTGCCGTTCAATATGATCATGGCTGATCCTCTATCTCAATACCATATTCCCGCTCTCTCCCCATACCCCTTGATGCCTTTTGTTTCTAGAAATCTATCTATCTCCTTCTTAAATATATTCAGTGACTTGGCCTCCACAGCCTTCTGTGGTAGAGAATTCCACAGGTTCACCACCCTCTGAGTGAAGAAATATCTCCTCATCTCAGTCCTAAATGTCCTACCCTGTATCCTGAGACTGTGAGCCCTCGTTCTAGACTCTCCAGCCAGGGGAAACATCCTCCCTGCATCCAGTCTGTCTAGCCCTGTCAGAATTTTATACGTTTCAATGAAATCCCCGCTCATTCTTCTAAACTCTAGTACTTTTTTTGAAGTTTAGTCATTGCTGTAATGTAGGAAACGGGCCAACCAATTTGCGCACAGCAAGCTCCCACAAACACTTTGTTTTAGTGATGTTGGTTGCAATGTTCCTTGTGAGCTGCGCTTTGTTCTGCGGGGCCTGGTTCTTTCAATGCGCGGTCCCTTTAAATCCCTGCGCAGGTGCGGTATTTCCAATGTAAATGCTTCTGAGCGACATGCGCGGGACCTTGTGGGTCACTGCACGCGTGCAACTTAGAGGGAACATTGGTTGGTTGAGGGATAAATATTGGTCAGGACACTGGGGAGAACTCCCCATCTCTTTTTTGAAAGAGTGCCACGGGATCTTTTGCCCGAGAGGGCAGACTGGGCCTCGGTTTTAACATCTCACCTCCGACAGTGCAGCGCTCCCCCCGGTGTCAGTCTAGATTTTGTGCTCAAGTCTCTGGATTGGGAATTGAACCCACAGCCTTCGGACTCGGAGGCGAGAGTTTCTGCCCACTGAGCCACCTCACCCGACAGCAAGCTTGTGCTGCTGACTTTTTCCACGCCAGAAGCCGGCCCGATTTAATTTCAGCGTCACCGACAGGTTTATGAGCTCTGGCCCAGGGGCTTGGCCTTTCAAGAATTTCTTCAGGACAAAAACAGCCGCCTCACACGGCTTTACACAGAGATGTTGAAAAGGCAGGACGAAGGCAGGGAAAGGGTTAAAACCTTCCAAGTGATGCAGCTAAATTGATAAAATCGTCCTGTGTAATTACATCACCTGAAGACACTCACCAGAACTAGGGAATCAAACATGTCGTCACCCAGAAAGTGTTTATAGATGCCTTTAGCTTTCAGAATATCTCCCTCTAAACTGCTCCTCAGCAGAGCGGAGTGCCTTCCACACAGCCAACGAATTAAGCCAACACACTGGAGGCAATAGTAGAGAAATATTTTTTTTATTTTTTTTTATATATACACACACACAGGTACTGAATGTGACTCGAGTGTTCCAGAACTGTAACTGCAGGCCCCATCAAGAGATGAGTGGTTGTGACAGTGTCCAGCCGACCTCCTTCAAGCCCCGTCTGTCACACTGGTCAAATATCTGTTAAGCGTTGATGGAGGCCGCTGGATCTGATAGACCGAGTCGTGTGCACTTTCCCTAATGTCAGGTTTTCTGGTCTGTGTAGTCCCTCCCACAATATCGGGGATTGTTGCCCATGTGGACCTTCCCCAATATTGGAGACTCTTGATCTCTATGCACCATTCCCAGATATCAGGGTTTGCTGGTATGTATGATCCCTTCCCCAATATCAGGAATTGTTGACACATGGATCTGCTCCAATAACAACTTGCATTTATAAAGCACTTTTACCACAGTAAAATGTCCCAAGGTGCTTTACAGGAGCATTATCAAACAAAATTTGACACCGAGCCACATATGGAGATACTCAAGAAGCTCAACACCATCCAGGACAAAGCAGCCCGTTTGATTGGCACCCCATCCACCACCTTAAACATTCACTCCCTCCACCACCGGCGTAGTGTGGCTGCTGTGTGTACCATCTACAAGATGTACTGCAGCAACTCGCCCCAGCTTTTTCGGCAGCACCTCCCAAACCTGCGACCTCTTCCACCTAGAAGGACAAGGGCACCAGGCGCATGGGAACACCACAACCTGCAAGTTCCCCTCCAAGTCACACAGCATCCTGACTTGGAAGTATATCGCTGTTCCTTCATCGTCGCTGGGTCAGAATCCCGGAAGTCTCTCCCCAACAGCACTGTGGGAGTACCTTCACTACATGGACTGCAGCGGTTCAAGAAGGCGGCTCACCACCACCTTCTCAAGGGCAACTAGGGATGGGCAATAAATGCTGGCCTTGCCAGCGACACCCACATCCCATGAAAGAATATATAAAAAGAAAATATGGAGATATTAGGGCAGACGACTAAAAGCCTGGCCAAAGAGGTAGGTTTTAAGGAGCATCTTAAAGGAGGAAAGAGAGGTAAAGAGGCGGAGAGGTTTAGGCAAGGAATTCCAGAGCTTAGGGTCTTGGCAGCTGAAGGCACGGCCACCAATGGTGGAGCGATTAAAATCGGGGATGCTTAAGAGGCCAGAATTAGAGGAGCACAGATATCTCGGAGGATAGTAGGGCTGGAAGAGATTAGCGATAGGGAGGGGCGAGTCCATGAAGAGATATGAAAACAAGAATGAGAATTTTAAAATCGAGGCGTTGCTTAACCAGGAGGCAATATAGGTCAGCGAGCACAGGGTGGTGATGAACGGGACTTGGTGCAAGTTAGGACACGGTCAACTGAGTTTTGGATGACCTCAAGTTTATGGAGGGTAGAACGTGGGAGGCCGGCCAGGAGTGCGTTGGAATAATCGAGTCTAGAGGTAACAAAGGCGTGGATGAGGGACTGTTGGCCCGTATGGACCAGTCCCCAATATCGGGTATTGTTGAGGAACTGAGCGTGTGAAGTTGTTTGTGCTGCTCTTGGTGTTCAGGCTCCTCTCCTAAATATAAACAAGGAGAATCCAGAATGCCGGTTGCTTCGTTAGCTACTCAAATATTCTTTCGTGCATTAAAACCTTTCATTTGAGGTAGCCCGAGAGCGGATATTTTGCTTTGAACCTTTTCTCTGTCAATGTTACCGAGTGCCCTGTTGCTGCAGGTAGGCCTGGAGTGAAAGCTAGCAACTTCTCAACTAACAGGCCAAAGTGAAGGGTCCATAGTGCAGGGGGCAGAAGAGTAGATTGATCAGATCAAGGCTATTACGGGTTATGGAATGAAGGCGGGTAGATGGAGTTAAGATACAGATCAGCCATGATCTAATTGAATGGCGCCACAGGCTCGAGGGGCTGAATGGCCTCCTCCTGCTGCTATGCTCATATACCCAATATGGCCTGGGACTGCCCCCTTAGCTGCAAAAGCAGAAACAGGAAAAGACTCAAATCATAATTACAAAGGAAGAAAATCCTACCAAAACCTCTTAACCCTACTTCAAAACGAGCCACTAATCTCACTTAAACCACTCCTTCACTTTACATGAGATGGGCTGTTGGAATATAGGTCAGGGGAAATCAATTAGCAAACCTGTAATTTGTCACCCTGTGATATAACAAGGGGGGGGGGCGTGCCGACTTTGGTGCCGTTCCAAGGCAGCAGGGTCAGCTCAGCGCCCCTGACAGCACGATTCCTGTCAGCCAGATGGTGCCTTGTATGACAACTGGCAGTGTTGAGGAATGCAGGCCGCTGCTGTGACCTACCCTGGCTGGCTGCCAGGCAGCTCCCGCCAACGTAGCTTAAAGTTAAAGTTAAACAGCTGGTGCCAACAGATCCTCCCTTCCTGTTTTTCAGCAGCTAAATGGGCATGAACATCCACACCCACTCTGAACCAGCCTACCTGCTGGGAGATTGGGAGGGGGCGGTCAGGGAGTCACAGGTACCCTTTATCAACAACTTAATCAGCCATGGCTCCTACTCTGGGCCATTGCCCTCGTCAGAAATTGTCTTCCTCCGGGGTTTGAGCGAGGACAGGATTGAGCCGGGGTGTGGTGCCCCAGTGGTGGAATATCACACTGACACTCACTGGCGAGGCTCTCGCGTGAAGTACGGCCATGGGGGGTAAGATGGGCGGCGTTGGGAGCTGCATATATGTAAATATATACACCCCCCCCCGACCTACACACACCCCCCCCGACCTACACACACCCCCCCCGACCTACACACCCCCCCCCCGACCTACACCCCCCCCGACCTACACACACACCCCCCCCGACCTACACCCCCCCCGACCTACACACACCCCCCCCGACCTACACACACCACCCCCCGACCTACACCCCCCCCGACCTACACCCCCCCCGACCTACACACACCCCCCCCGACCTACACACACCACCCCCCTGACCTACACACACCCCCCCCGACCTACACACACCCCCCCCGACCTACACACACCACCCCCCGACCTACACCCCCCCCGACCTACACCCCCCCCGACCTACACACACCCCCCCCGACCTACACACACCCCCCCCCTGACCTACACACACCCCCCCCGACCTACACACACCCCCCCCGACCTACACACACCCCCCACCCGACCTACACCCCCCCCGACCTACACCCCCCCCGACCTACACACACCCCCCCCGACCTACACCCCCCTGACCTACACACACCCCCCCCCGACCTACACACACCCCCCCCCGACCTACACCCCCCCCGACCTACACCCCCCCCGACCTACACACACCCCCCCCGACCTACACCCCCCCCGACCTACACACACACCCCCCCGACCTACACCCCCCCCGACCTACACACACCCCCCCCGACCTACACCCCCCCCGACCTACACCCCCCCCGACCTACACACACCCCCCCGACCTACACACACCCCCCCTGACCTACACACACCCCCCCCGACCTACACACACCCCCCCCGACCTACACACCCCCCCCACCCGACCTACACCCCCCCCGACCTACACCCCCCCCCGACCTACACCCCCCCCCGACCTACACCCCCCTGACCTACACACACACCCCCCCGACCTACACACAACCCCCCCCGACCTACACCCCCGACCTACACACACACCCCCCCGACCTACACCCCCCCCCCACCCGACCTACACCCCCCCCGACCTACACACCCCCCCCCACCCGACCTACACCCCCCCCGACCTACACCCCCCCCGACCTACACACACACCCCCCCCCGACCTACACACACCCCCCCCGACCTACACACACCCCCCCCCGACCTACACCCCCCTGACCTACACACACACCCCCCCGACCTACAGACAACCCCCCCGACCTACACACACACCCCCCGACCTACACACACCCCCCGACCTACACACACCCCCCCCGACCTACACACACCCCCCCCGACCTACACCCCCCTGACCTACACCCCCCTGACCTACACACACACCCCCCCCGACCTACACACACCCCCCCCGACCTACACCCCCCTGACCTACACCCCCCTGACCTACACACACACCCCCCCCGACCTACACCCCCCTGACCTACACACACACCCCCCCCGACCTACACACAACCCCCCCGACCTACACACACACCCCCCGACCTACACACACCCCCCCCGACCTACACCCACCTGACCTACACACACACAACCCCCCCCCGACCTACACACACCCCCCCCGACCTACACACACCCCCCCGACCTACACACCCCCCCCACCCGACCTACACCCCCCCCCGACCTACACACACCCCCCCCCGACCTACACCCCCCCCGACCTACACACACACCCCCCCCGACCTACACACACCCCCCCCGACCTACACACACCCCCCCCGACCTACACCCCCCTGACCTACACACACACCCCCCCGACCTACACACCACACCCCCCGACCTACACACACCCCCCGACCTACACACACCCCCCCCGACCTACACACACCCCCCCCCGACCTACACACACCCCCCCCGACCTACACACACCCCCCCCGACCTACACACACCCCCCCCGACCTACACACACCCCCCCCGACCTACACACACCCCCCCCCGACCTACACACACCCCCCCCCGACCTACACACATCCCCCCCGACCTACACACACCCCCCCCGACCTACACACACCCCCCCCGACCTACACACACCCCCCCCCCGACCTACACACACCCCCCCCGACCTACACACACCCCCCCCGACCTACACACACCCCCCCCCGACCTACACACACCCCCCCCGACCTACACACACCCCAACCCACCCACACACACCCCAACCTACACACACAAACCCCAACCTACACACACACGCCCCAATCTACATACACACACACACACTCTGAGTTACTTCTATGCTTAAGCAGACTGCTGCCTGTTCACAGCATTATGTTCTACTCCGAGTGGGGGAGGGGAGATTAGAAGGATCGGTCACTCATGTCTTAATCAGCGGCCTTCACCTTGTATCGACCTTGCACTGAATGGAAGCTTGTCAGAACTCCCAGAGACAGGGACGGAGGCTGATTTTGCGACCGATAGAAAGGGCAAGCTGTAGCGAGAAGAAAGGCTGATTTATACAGGTCCGTTATTTGTGTGGCGACGGGGCATCAATAACAGGAGCTGCGTCAGAGGGTGTTAGCATGAGGGGCTTCAAATACGCCAATGGCAGCCATGTCACTGGTGAGTGCCATCACTGAGTGTCACACACTACCTCACAAGGCACACAAGGATCAATGGGTGGCTCACTTTGTACCTTTTATTGGCTGTTCAAAGGACACACCAGAGACCCCCTGTAAATACTGACACACACCCAGAGACCCCCTGTAAATACTGACACACTCCCAGAGACCCCCTGTAAATACTGACACTCCCAGAGACCCCCTGTAAATACTGACACTCCCAGAGACCCCCTGTAAATACTGACACTCCCAGAGACCCCCTGTAAATACTGACACACTCCCAGAGACCCCCTGTAAATACTGACACTCCCAGAGACCCCCTGTAAATACTGACACACCCAGAGACCCCCTGTAAATACTGACACACTCCCAGAGACCCCCTGTAAATACTGACACACCCAGAGACCCCCTGTAAATACTGACACACCCAGAGACCCCCTGCAAATACTGACACACTCCCAGAGACCCCCTGTAAATACTGACACTCCCAGAGACCCCCTGTAAATACTGACACACTCCCAGAGACCCCCTGTAAATACTGACACTCCCAGAGACCCCCTGTAAATACTGACACACCCAGAGACCCCCTGTAAATACTGACACACTCCCAGAGACCCCCTGTAAATACTGACACACCCAGAGACCCCCTGTAAATACTGACACACCCAGAGACCCCCTGCAAATACTGACACACTCCCAGAGACCCCCTGTAAATACTGACACTCCCAGAGACCCCCTGTAAATACTGACACACCCAGAGACCCCCTGTAAATACTGACACACTCCCAGAGACCCCCTGTAAATACTGACACACCCAGAGACCCCCTGTAAATACTGACACACCCAGAGACCCCCTGCAAATACTGACACACTCCCAGAGACCCCCTGTAAATACTGACACTCCCAGAGACCCCCTGTAAATACTGACACACTCCCAGAGACCCCCTGTAAATACTGACACACTCCCAGAGACCCCCTGTAAATACTGACACACTCCCAGAGACCCCCTGTAAATACTGACACACTCCCAGAGACCCCCTGTAAATACTGACACACTCCCAGAGACCCCCTGTAAATACTGACACACTCCCAGGGACCCCCTGTAAATACTGACACACTCCCGGGGACCCCCTGTAAATACTGACACTCTCCCAGAGACCCCCTGTAAATACTGACACTCCCAGAGACCCCCTGTAAATACTGACACACTCCCAGAGACCCCCTGGAAATACTGACACACTCCCAGAGACCCCCTGGAAATACTGACACACTCCCAGAGACCCCCTGGAAATACTGACACACTCCCAGAGACCCCCTGTAAATACTGACACACTCCCAGAGACCCCCTGGAAATATTCACACACTGCAGAGAACCCCCGTGAATAATGAGACACTATCAGGGATCCACCTGCAATCCCAGTGCAACCACTCCAAGGACCCCATAAACTAACTTTAGGGGGAGAGCATTAGCTGCTCAAAGAAAGGCTCGGTCATTACTGCAGAAAATGCTTCTGTTTTATCACCCCCGCCCCCCCTTCTCCTCAGTACACTGTTGGTTGTGGGGAGGCTGTTGTTGATTCCCAGTACCAGGGTGGCACTGGGAAAGAAAACACGTTAAACCACAGAGAGGAGACTGGCTTCAAAAGACACTGAAAATAACACTGTGCGTGTTAGTCAGCTCTCTTCTCATTTATATTTTTAACATCAAGACTTCAATGTCTGTTTTTGCTGGAGGTCATCCGACCAAAGAGTGAAAATAACAGGGCAAGGAGCAGCCAGCAATACAATAACAAGGGAGGATTCAGTGCAGAGGTGGAGGTTTCTTGTGTCAGTTGTTGGCACACAGCAGCACCGGCGAACTAAAGGCCGAGATATTCTTTACGAAAGGAGGCTGGGGCCAGTGCATTAACCAGGCTCATTAGGTCCATTCGCAGCAATACAGCATGGCCATCAATCTCATTTAACCAGCATACTTTAATACTGTCAGATCATCTTCATCCATCGCTGCCAATTGCTGTTACCACCAGCGACAGGCCTGTACCCACCAGTACTGTATCCCAGTGTTATACAGCAATAGGCCTGTACCCACCAGTACTGTATCCCAGTGTTATACAGCGACAGGCCTGTACCCACCAGTACTGTATCCCAGTGTTATACAGCGACAGGCCTGTACCCACCAGTACTGTATCCCAGTGTTATACAGCAACAGGCCTGTACCCACCAGTACTGTATCCCAGTGTTATACAGCGACAGGCCTGTACCCACCAGTACTGTATCCCAGTGTTGCAGTGACAGACCTGTACCCACCATTACTGTACCCGTGTTATACAGTGACAGACCTGTACCCCAGTGTTATACACTGACAGACCTGTACCTACCAGTCCTGTCCCCCAGTTATACAGTATCAGACCTGTACCCCCCAGTACTGTACCCCAGTGTTATACAGTGACAGACCTGTACCCCAGTGTTACTGACAGACCTGTACCCAAGTGTTAGTGACAAGCCTGTACCCACCAGTACTGTACCCGTGTTTTACAGTGACAGATTTGTACCCACCAGTACTGTACCCCAGTGTTATACAGTGACAGACCTGTACCCACCAGTACTGTACCCGTGTTATACAGTGACAGACCTGTACCCACCAGTACTGTACCTGTTATATCGTGACAGACTTGTACCTACCAGTCCTGTCCCCCAGTTATACAGTATCAGACCTGTACCCACCAGTACTGTACCCCAGTGTTATACAGTGACAGACCTGTACCCACCAGTACCGTACCCCAGTGTTATACAGTGACAGACCTGTACCCACCAGTACTGTACCCCAGTGTTAGAGGCTAGAGGAATGGTGCAAGGGGGAGGGATTCAAATTCCTGGGACATTGGAACCGGTTCTGGGGGAGGTGTGACCAGTACACCGGGCAGCACGGTGGCATAGTGGTTAGCACTGTTGTCTCACAGCGCCAGGGACCCGGGTTCGAATCCGGCCTCGGGCGACTGTCTGTGTGGAGTTTGCACATTCTCCCCGTGTTTGCGTGGGTTTACTCCGGGTGCTCCGGTTTCCTCCCACAGTCCAAAGATGTGCAGGTTAGGTTGATTGGCTATGATAAATTGACCCTTAGTGTTAGGGGGATTAAATACGTGGGGTTACAGGGATAGGGTGGGATATGTGTCGGTGCAGGCTCGATGGGCCGAAATGGCCTCTATCTGCACTGTGGGGTTTCTGTGATTCTGTGATTCTGTGAAAACGGACGGTTTGCACCTGGGCAGGGCCGGGACCGATGTCCTGGGGGGGAGTGTTTGCTAGTGCTCTGGGGAAGGGTTTAAACTAAAATGGCAGGGGTTTGGGAATCTGAGCGGGGAGACAGAGGAAAGGGAAACAAGGATAAAAGCAAAAGACAGGGAGGAGAAAAACAAAAGTGGCAGACAAAGAAATCAAGGGTTTAAATCAAACAAGGCCACAGTAAATAATAATTCTAAAAGATCTAAGAGCGTTAAAAAAACAAGCCTGAAGGCTTTGTGTCTTAATGCAAGGAGCATTCGGAATAAGGTGGATGAATTAGCTGCGCAAATAGAGGTAAACGAATATGATATAATTAGGATTATGGAAACATGGCTCCAGGGTGGCCAAGGCTGGGAACTCAGCATACAGGGGTATTCAATATTCAGGAAAGATAGGCAAAAAGGAAAAGGAGGTAGGGTAGCATTGCTGGTTAAAGAGGGGATTAACACAATTGTACAGAAGGATATTAGCTCTGATGTGGAATCTGTATGGGTAGAACTGAGAAATACCATGGGGCAGAAAATGTTAGTGGGAGTGGTATATAGACCTCCAAACAGTAATGCGGAGGTCGGGGATGGCATTAAAAGGGAAATTAGAGAAGCGTGCAATAAGGGCACAGCAGTTATCATGGGTGGCTTTAATCTACATATAGATTGGGCTAACCAAATTAGTTACAATACTGTGGAGGAGGAATTCCTGGAGTGTATACGGGATGGTTTCCTGGACCAATATGTCGAGGAACCAACTAGAGATCAGGCCATCTTAGCCTGGGTATTATGTAATGAGAAAGGATTAATTAGCAATCTTGCTGTGCCAGGCCCCTTGGGTCGGAGCGATCATAATATGACAGAATTCTTCATTAAGATGGAGAGTGAAGTAGTTGACACAGAGACTAGGGTCCTAAATTTAAATAAAGGAAACTACGACGGTATGAGGCGCGAGTTGGGTAGGATTGATTGGGGAATGTCACTCAAAGGGTTGACGGTGGATAGACAATGGCAAACATTCAAAGATCACATGGATGAACGACAGAATTTGTTCATCCCAGTTTGGCATAAAAATAAAATAAAAAAGGTGACTCAACCGTGGCTAACAAGGGAAATTAGGGATAGCATAAGATCCAAGGAGAGGACATATAAATTGGCCAGAAAAAGCAGCAGACCTGAGGATTGGGAGCAGTTTAGGATTCAACAAAAGAGGACAAAGGGATTAATTAAGAGGGGGGAAATAGATTATGAGAGTATAAGCTTGCAGGGAACATAAAAACTGACTGTAAAAGCTTTTATAGATATGTGAAGAGAAAAAGATTGGTGAAGTCAAGTGTAGATCCCTTGCAGTCAGAATCAGGGGAATTTTTAATGGGGAACAAAGAAATGGCAGACCAATTAAATACATACTTTGGTTCTGTCTTCACAAAGGAGGACACAAATAACCTCCCAAAGATGTTAGGGAACATAGGGTCTAATGAAAGGGAGAAACTGATAGAAATCAGTATTTGTAGGGAAATGGTGTTAGAGAAATTGACGGGATTGAAGGCCAATAAATCCCCAGGGCCTGATAATCTACATCCTAGGGTACTTAAGGAAGTGGCCCTAGAAATAGCAGATGCATTGCTGGTCATCTTCCAAAATTCTATAGATTCTGGAGGGTAGCTAATGTTACCCCACTGTTCAAAAAAGGTGGTAGAGAGAAAATGGGGAATTACAGACCGGTAAGCCTGACATCGGTAGTGGGGAAAATGCTAGAGTCCATTATAAAAGATGTAATAGCAGAGCACTTGGAAAACAGTGACTGGATCAGACAAAGTCAACATGGATTTACAAAAGGTAAATTGTGCTTGACTAATCTACTGGAATTTTTGAGGATGTAACTGGTAAAATAGATAAGGGAGAACCAGTGGATGTGGTGTATTTGGACTTTCAAAAGGCTTTTGATAAGGTCCCGCATAAGAGATTAGCGTGTAAAGTTAAGGGACATGGGATTGGGGGCAAGGTATTGACTTGGATAGAGAACTGGTTGGCAGACAGAAAGCAAAGAGTTGGAATAAACGGCTCTTTTTCCGAGTGGCAGGCAGTGACCAGTGGGGTGCCGCAGGGATCGGTCCTTGGACCCCAGCTATTCACAATATATATTAATGATCTGGATGAGGGAACTAGATGTAATATCTCCAAGTTTGCAGACGACACAAAGCTGGGTGGGCGTGTGTGCTGTGAGGAGGATGCCGAGAAACTCCAGGATGATTTGGACAGGTTGGGTGATTGGGCAGAAGCATGGCAGATGCAATATAACGTGGATAAATGCGAGGTTATCCACTTTGGTGTCAAAAACAAGGCGGCAGATTATCTGAATGGCAATAGATTGGGAGAAGGGGAAGTGCAACGCGACCTGGGCGTCCTTGTGCACCAGTCGCTGGAGGTAAGCATGCAGGTGCAGCAGGCGGTTAAGGCGGCAAATGGTATGTTGGCCTTTGTAGCGAGAGGGTTTGAGTACAGGAACAAGGATGTCTTGTTGCAGTTGTACAGGGCCTTGGTGAGACCATATCTGGAGTAGTGTGTGCAGTTTTGGTCACCTTATCTGAGGAAGGATGTTCTTGCCATGGAAGAAGTGCAACCAAGATTCACCAGGCTGATACCTGGGATGGCAGGAATGACGTATGAGGAGAGATTGGGTCAATTGGGCTTGTACTCGCTGGAGTTTAGAAGAATGAGAGGGGATCTCATTGAAACTTATAAAATTCTAACAGGACTAGACAGACTAGATGCAGGAAGGATGTTCCCGATGGTCGGGGAGTCCAGAACCAGGGGTCACAGTCTATGGATAAGGGGTAGGCCTTTTAGGACAGAGATGAGGAGGAATTTCTTCACCCAGAGAGTGGTGAACCTGTGGAATTCTCTACCACAGAAGGCAGTAGAGGCCAATTCATTAAATATATTCAAGAAGGAGTTGGATATATTTCTTAAGGCTAAAGGGATCAAGGGATATGGGGAGAAAGCAGGGACAGGGTACTGAATTTGGATGATCAGCCATGATCGCATTGAATGGCGGAGCAGGCTCGAGGGGCCGAATGGCCTACTCCTGCTCCTATCTTCTACGTTTCTATGTACCCCAGTGTTATAGTGACAGACCTGTACCCACCAGTACCGTACCCCAGTGCTATACAGTGAGAGGCCTGTACCCACCAGCACTGTAGAAACCTAGTGCCTGGCTATGGGCAACACCCATCCTTGACCTTGAACGTGCCTAAGATTGAGGACACTGTAGAGAAATCACATTAACACAAGCCTTGGAGATGCTGTAACAGTTAGCTGAGGCAGCCAAATTAAAGCAAAACAAAACTTTACCCGTCGAAGAAATGAACTGTGTGATCCTGCCGTTGAATCAAAGCCTCCAGGCCTCACTGACCTTTCACATAAATTCAGTATTAAATGTGATGCAATTAGATGCATTGCAGCCCAGACAGAGCGCTCAAATCTCCTCACAGCAGCACCAAAATCTTTCTTCTCCTTGCAAACAGCAACCTGTGTGCACCAGAATGCTCCCCGCAGCCTGTCACTCACATTCCCTGGAACGCTCAGGCTACAATGATCCTACAATTTTTACAGGAAGGTGGCTATTTTAAATCTGAACTCTCATTTACCATGAACATACCAAAAACATAAAATGAAAGAACTCTTCTGTTTTCATTAAGGGGTACGGTAGCATAGTGGTTAGGTTACTGGACTAGTAATCCAGAGGCCTGGACTAATGATCCGGAGATAAGAGTTCAAATCCCACCACGGCAGCTGGGGAATTTAAATTCAGTTAATTAAATAAATCTAGAATAAAAAGCTAGTATCAGTAATGGTGACCGTGAAACTATCGGATTGTCGTAAAAACCCATCTGGTTCACTGATGTCCTTTAGGGAAGGAAATCTGCCGTCCTTACCCGGTCTGACCTATATGTGACTTCAGAGCCACAGCCATGTGGTTGCCTCTGAAATGGCCCAGCGAGACACTCAGTTGTACTCAAGGCGGTGACTTCTCAAGGGCTATTCGGGATGGGCAATAAATGCTGGCCTTGCCGGCGATGTCCACATCCAATTAATAAAAAAAGAAAATTTGGAACAGTTAAATAATGCCCCAATTTCAACTGTGCTTAGGTCGGTTATCTGGGCTGGGGTGGTACAATTGGCTCTGTACCCTGGGTTGGGAAGAGGAAAGTCGGACAGGGCCCCCGGCTTTTGACCCCTGCCCCTAGGTCTTCGCTGCGCGTGTAAGCAGCTCAGACGAATCGGCCGCGGCTGTGATGCCCCTCATGGTTGAATAGACAGGTGAAATTCAGCATCCCAGACTGGCAAATGATGGGCATTTGGGAGGGTGCCCGTGTAACTTTACCACAGCATGGAACCCATGCCTTCCGGAGAGAGAAAAGGAGGAGACTTGGCAAAGATATTAGAGAAAGGGTTAAATCCAGATAATAATCAGGACATTAATACCCTCAAGATTGAAAATAATTCCTGATATCAGGAATTTATATTATGAGGGAAGAAGGTTAAGGATTAGGGCTTGTTTTCCTTGGAAAAGAAACTTCAAGGAGACCTCATTAAAGCTTTCAAGATTATAAAAGAACCTGACGCAGACCAATAGTTCACAGTGATGAAGGGTTCAAGTAGCGAATGGAACTCCGATCGAGCAAGGAGCAGAGACTGGAAAAGCTCGAGTGCTACAGTAGAGTGATACGCTGAAGGAATAAGATAGTTCTGCAGCATCACTTTTGGAACTGTTAGCTATAGCGTTCCAGTGTGCCACAGTGTCTACCACACAGCGTAAAGCAGTACACAGAGAGAGAGAGAGAGAGAGAGGTGCACACAGAAGTATGAAAGAAATGGATAAAAAGAGGCACAAGTAAATGAAACAGAGAGAGAGAGAGAGAGAGCACTGCAAACAGCACCGAGGTAGACACTCCGACTGCACAACACACACAGCCTCGCCAATAAAACATCAGGCCAGCTGGCAAAAGAACAGCCGGTGCCAGTGTTCACATCTTAATCTCTATATTTGGTCAACAAAACAGTGCTGACGACCAGCCCTCTACTGACCCATTTCATCCCGGAAATCGGTGGCACAACACTGAGCTCTCTCTCTCTCCTCATTTCCCACTTACAGGGAGGAACAAGCTTAGCGTATATTGTATAAAAAGGGGATTTGCCCCAGTCCCGTCCGGACCATACCCCGGCATATGTTTGTCCCGGAGCCTGCCATCTGCGGCGCTCTCACTTCGGAACAAGAATGGACAGCAGATGTCAGGAGCTTTCATGAATATGAAAACAGCCTTTTCAACACGCAATAATGTGCCTCAAACAAAAAGGAGACAAGAGGAAGGTGACAGCACCAACAGTGATTCAGTGACATCACTGGCAGCAATTAGTGCATTGCAAACCATAATTCACAATCACCCTGTTCTAATTTTCATTCCCCCACCCTACCCCAAACGCATGGACCCATGCTGAGATACGGTTCAGTGGCCCTCCAGTACTTCAACCAAGTGGCCATTCATCCGAGGTGGGGCTAGTTAGGGAGTATTGGCGGGTTATTCGACCACAGAGTGCATCACAACCAAGCTCGATCCTGTCCTCACGCCAAATCCACAAGCACAAACTTCCCAGCAAGGGTCACTTCCCAAGCGTGGGAAGCCTGGTCGGTGTACATACAGCAGTTCACACCGAGACACACCCTTAAACACAACTCCTAGAATATCAACTGCGAGAATATTTCCCTGGTATTTACTCAGCCTTTTGTACTATGTTCAGCTGGAGATATCTCTTTATATGGTGCGTTTATGATTGAACTTTGGAACGTGTTCCATGATACACAGGCCAATACCAATGCCGTTTCCGTGGTGACCACTTGCCGGGTTCTGCAGCTGCCGCTGTTTTTCTCTCTCGACGGGACAATCCTTCACTTTTAACAGGGAACTGTCCTTTCAGGGGAGCCCTCCTTTAATCTCACGCCTATAGATTTACTCCAGTGCAGTGCCGAGGGAGTGCCGCACTGTCGGAGGTGCCGTCCTTCGGATGGGACATTAGACCGAGGGCCCCGTCTACCCTCTCAGGTGGACGCACAAGATCCCACAGCGCTCTTTCGAAGAGGAGCTGGGGCATTCTCCCCGGTGTCCTGGCCAATATTTATCCTTCAACCAACATCTAGATCATTATTTCATTGGTGTTTCTGGGATCTTGCTGTGCGCAAATTGGGTGAAGCATTTCCTACATTACCAACAGTGACTACATTTCAAAATTGGCTGTAAAACACTTTGGGATGCCTGGAGGTTGTGAAAGGCGCTGTATAAATGCATAGTTTTTCTTTATATTTTTTTAACCCACCTATCGGGAGCTGGTGACTGCTGCTGGAGGAGGTTACCACGGGCAGAGAGGCACTCGCCCAACCGGCCATTGCTCGCTTATTTGTGGGCCTCGGAAGCGGGAAACTGAACCGCGAAGGGGTTTGTCACAGGCGGGCTTCAGGTGCACATTCCGATAGGACTCCGGGGATAGTGAAGGGAGCAGGAACCCGGCCTTGAACTTTCCCCCTCTGACCAGAAACATGCTGCTGTCGTGCTCCCCGCCATGGCCCCAGCTGAAATCGGCTAACCAATCTGAGACCAGGGATGAAACCTGGCACCTTCCTGGGCTTATGGTCCAGCCCCACACTGGGCAGTGCCCGTCGCAAGCATGGGAGTTATTCACCTCGCTAAAGCTGCCCATATCGTGGGTAAAACAATAAAGACGAGGTTATTGCAGACTCAGACAATTAACAGACCAGGTATAAACACACCAGGGTATCGCAGTCAAACCCAATTTCCACATACATGCTAGTTATAGCACAGATCATTGAGTCATGGGAATGAACCCTACCCTCCTCCCGACTGAACTGTTTCCTCCATGTGTTAATACCTCAAAAATGGTTCTGGTCGAGTTAGCTGCTTCACTGCGATCAAACCTGGGACTTCTCCTGATGTGCATGGCTCAGTACCACGCCAGTCCATGCCTCTGCCCTCTAAGCTATCGGAAGAGTTCTTTAAATCAGTTTGGATTTCAGCTGCAACTCAGTTGGTAGCACTCTCACCTCTTGGGACATTCTGAGCACAAAATCCAGGCTGACACTCCAGTGCAGTGCTGAGGGAGTGCTGCAGTGTCAGAGGTGCCGTCTTTCGGATGAGACATTAAACTGAGGCCCCATCTTCCCTCTCAGGCGGATATAAAAGATCCCATGACACTATTCAAAGAGGAGGAGGAGGGGGAGATGTCTCCGGTGTCCTGGCCAATATTTATCCCTCAGTCGACATTACTAAAAAAATAGGCTGTCTGGTCATTGTCACATTGCTGTTTGTGGGAGTTTGCTGTGCGCAAATTGGTTACCACGTTTCCTACATTACAACAGAGACTACACTTCAAAAAGTACTTCATTGGCTGTAAAGCGCATTGGGACGTCCGGAGGTCGTGAAAGGTATTATATAAATGCAAGTCTTTCTTTTTAGCTGAAAGGTAAATGAATGGGTGGATGCAGTCTCAGTGACCCCCCCCAGCTACGCTCACATCCACACGGACACAGCGAAGGGGTCCCTCGTGTGAGAGAAGATTTGCGCTTTAATAGAGCTCAACATTGTCCAGGACCGGGTAGAACTGGGATCTAGAATCTCAAGTGACGACAATGCAGGCGAGCAAACCTCAAGCAGTTGGTGGGTAATCCTACCCCCCCGCTTCCCCCCCACCTCCACCCCACCACAAGGTTGGGCTTCAGCCTTGATATCAAGGCTGAGATACGCGGCCTCCATTTATCTGGGGCACAGGGCTGCCACTGTCCAGATCCCAAGTGGGCATAGGCTGTGCACTCTGGATTCTGAGTCCCACCGCCACAATTGGAAGAGGGTCAGCTCCAGACAGTCTTTCCGCAGAATCCCCAGCAGTAACCTGTGATTTGTGGAAGATTCTTCCTCCAGTATATAGTTTGTTTCCCCCCCCACCCACCAAATACTTACAATGTCTACACCATGTCCTGCCCTCTCCTGGTTTGCCCAGTTGACTTTGTTGCATGCCAAATCTTGGGCCAATCTCCAGTTGGGCATGGATGACAGCAACAGGCCAATGTGCCACCCATGAGTTAGCTGAAGGGCATCCTTGCATCTAGTGCAGTGTGTACCATCCTTGTGCTTCAGGGTTAGGACAAGACCCGAGAACAACTTGCTCCCAAGTAGCCCTTTGCTGGGGAAAGCCGCCACTGCAGAAGATGCAACATCTGGCCAAGTGCAATTTTTTCAATATTCATTCTCGGGGTGCAGGCATCACTAGCAATGTTGGCATTTATTGCCCCATCCCTAGTTGCCCTCGAGAAGGTGGTGGTGAGCCGCCTTCTTCTTGAACCGCTGCAGTCCGTGTGGTGAAGGTGCTCCCACAGTGCTGTTAGGTAGGGAGTTCCAGGATTTTGACCCAGCGACGATGAAGGAACGGCAATGTATGTCCAAGTCTTATATTGTGCACGACTTGCAGGGGAACTTGGAGGCGGTGGTGTTCCCATGTGCCTGCAGCCCTTGTCCTTCTAGGTGGTGGAGGTCACGGGTTTGGGAGGTGCTACCGAAGAAGCCTTGGCGAGTTGCTGCAGTGCATCTTGTAGATGGTGCACACTGCAGCCACGGTACGCCGGTGGTGGAGGGAGTGAATGTTTAAGGTGGTGGATGGGGTGCCGATCAAGCGGGCTGCTTTGTCCTGGATGGTGAAGAACTTCTTGAGTGTATCCCATCCAGGCAAGTGGAGAATATTCCATCACACTCCCGACTTGTGCCTTGTAGATGGTGGAAAGGCTTTGGGGAGTCAGGAGGCGAGACACTTGCAGAATACCCGGCCTCTGACCTGCAATGGGCCTTTACAGTGAATGTTTCTTCATCAGAAGTATATTTAGCAAATGATCAGTCAGGCGATCATGTCATCAATGACATCATCACACATCTATTTACAAACCCATTTAATGCAACAACCTTGTAATTTTCACTCTTGACCCTGCCCCTTTAACCGCTTCTGTTTAAGTGGGAGTCAGCTGCACTGTTTGTTTTGAAAGAACTCCGTCTCTGTCCTCCAGCTAAGGTAACTGCTCTAAAGGCGCTGCAGGAAATAATCGCATTGAGAAACTTTTCTGCCCTTCGAGGTGGCAGGCTATGGATTGGTGACTGTACACTCCCCGCAGGCTCGTCTCGGGCACAGCACCGTGACTGATGCCACGCAGCAAGAAAAATCAGTGCAGAGGAGGCGCAGGCTGAGAGAGAGAGAGCGAGAGAGAAAGACACGGGAAGAGAGAGAGAGAGAGAGAGAGACGGGAAGAGAGAGACACAGAAAAACTGAGAGGGGGAGAGACAAGAAGAGAGTGAGAGACACAGAAAAGCTTGGTGAAAGAGGTGTGTTTGAAGCAGAGTCTTAAAGGAAGAGAGGGAGTGGCGAGCCAGCTGGGTTTAGGGGGGAAATGCCAGAGAGTGGGGCCCAAGCAGCTAAAGGCATGGTCACCAATGGTGGGATAAGGCGAGTTGGTGATGGACAAGAGGCTGGTGTCAAAGGAGTAGAGAGTTCTGGAGGGGTGTTGTAGGGCTGGAGGTGGTTCTACAGACACACACAGGTACAGACCAAGAGAGAGATAGATAGAGAGATAGACATCCACATGTAAACAAACATACACATGACAGACAGAGACTGATAGAGAAAGAGAGCCTGGGGGAGGGCTGGAGAGAGAGAAAATTAGATGGGACAAAAAAAGCTAAGCAGAGAAGGAACAAATGTGAGAATGACTAGGGTGGAAGTGGTGGGTCCAGAGAATTCCTTTCATGGATGGAGCTCTAACTAGAAGTAGTCAGTTCAGTCAATACCACAGGCCCATCTGACTCTAATGGCTGCTCCTGTGGCACTCATCAACACCAATGAAAATGAAACTGTTAATGTGTCCACTCTAGAACGTACAGCTCAATCCATTGGTGCAGCAAGAACTCCAGACTGCATAGAAACATAGAAGATAGGAGCAGGAGTAGGCCATTCGGCCCCTCGAGCCTGCTCCGCCATTTAATGCGATCATGGCTGATCATCCAAATTCAGTACACTGTCCCTGCCTTCTCCCCATACCCCTTGATCCCTTTAGCCTTAAGAAATATATCCAACTCCTTCTTGAATATATTTAATGAATTGGCCTCTACTGCCTTCTGTGGTAGAGAATTCCACAGGTTCACCACTCTCTGGGTGAAGAAATTCCTCCTCATTTCTGTCCTAAATGGCTTATCCCTTATCCTTAGACTGTGACCCCTGGTTCTGGACTCCCCGACCATCGGGAACATCCTTCCTGCATCTAGTCTGTCCAGTCCTGTCAGAATTTTATAAGTTTCACAGAACCTGGGCCTCATCCATTGTTCCGAACAATCTGGAAGTTAAGGAAGCTGATTCAATATGCTGTGATGGGGACTCAAATCGGGGACAGGGGTCAGAAACCGGAGGTACGACACTGTCGCAATGATTCTACCACCTCCGCTCCCCTCCAGAGCATGGCTTGCTGTTGGGGTTGGAGAATCACCCCAATCCAAGGTAATCAGGTTTGAGTTTACAAGCAGGCAGAGGAACGTAGGAACAGGAGGAGGCCATTCAGCCCCTCGAGCCTGTGCCATTCAATTAGATCGTGGCCGATCTGTAGCTTAACTCCATTTTCGCCTTGGTTCCATAACCCTTGGCTAACAAAAATCTATCAATCACAGTTTTGACATTTTCAATTGACCCCCAACCTCAACAGCTTTTGGAGGAGAGAGTAACAGATTTCCATTACCCTTTGTGTGAAGAAGTGCTTCCCGACATCGCCCCTGAACGGCATAGCTCTAATTTTAAGGTTATGCCCCCTTGTCCTGGACTTTCCCACCAGAGGAAATAGTTTCTGTCTCTCTACCCTATCAACTCCTTTAATCATCTTAGACATAAAATAGTTGAAATATTAAGTCAAAGAGAACAACACTAGGTTGCTTTGTGAATTCTGTGCTGCAGCCTGTGTAGATTATCCTGGTCCTGCACCAGAGATATTGGATCATATGGTCACAGCAAACAAGGGGGAAAGAGAGCAGGGCAGACTGCACATCTCTAATGGAACCTGCCTGACTTCCATCCAACAAAGACGGAAATTCAATCGGGCTCCATTGGGACTGCGTGCTCCTTCCCTGCTCAACTTTCCTGTGTTGGCTGCACGCAGGCGATCCAATAGTGTGGGCACGGGACCTGCTCCAGTAACGTGGAGGATTTTGAAGTCAGTGTGGATGAGAGACTGGATAAACGGGAGTCTCAAGCCTGACAAATCCCCTGGAGCAGGTGGGATTCTCCCGGTAGGTGCTGAAGGAAACGATGGAGGAGATTTGCAGGGCAGTGGCCATCAACATGAAGGAAGCATTGAGCAATGGTGAGAGTCCGCAGGACTGCAAGCAAGCATAGCAAAAAGTGAGACAAACTAGACCCAGGTCTATTGATCTAACAATAATAGAAAGTAAAATAAGAGAATCTATTCCAAAGGACCGAAGGAATGGAAGTACATCAATAACTTGGTTAGAAAGAGTCAGCATGGATTCAGAAGAACGCCATGTCAGACAAACCTCTTAAACTTCTTTTAGGACATCACTGATAAAGTGGAAAGTGACCCTACCTTTGGCTTATCTGGACTTGCAGAAAGCTTTTTGACAAAGTTCCACAAGAAAGACTTCACAAACTGAAATTAAAAAGCACCAGAAATCCAGAGTGGAACATGACACTGCGTCGGAGACTAGCTATAAACAGGGTTGAGACGAAGCGCAGCCCCATTCTGTCTGTAACTTTATCAAAAAAGTCTCGAGTCTAAAAAAAGGGGGTGGGGGGGGAAATTGCACCAACCTTCCAGTGCAATTATCGGCAAAAGGAATTTTGCCACCAGACAGCGACAGAGAGAGAAGGAATGCCAGATGGAGGGAGGAGGGGGAAGAATGGAGCAGAGGCCCGAAGAGGTTCATGCTTGAACCCCTGCTGTTTCTAATCTACATCAACAGGCCAGATGCAAAGTAAATGTAAGTTTATTAAACATACCGACCACACTCCGATAGAGAGGGCAGTAGAGATAAAGGTGCAGCAGGAGATCTGCAGAAGGATTTAAATCAGTTATGCAATCGGCCAAACAAATTAAATTTAACATCAAGAAATGGAAAGTTGCACCTTAGTTGGAAAAATTTGCATCATAAGTATGCAAGGAATAGGACTGAATTAGCAGAGGGAGACTAAGAAAGGCAACTGAGAGCAATTGTAGGTGCCTTTCTTTCAATGTCTAGACAACGTGGCAAAGCAATTTAAAATGCTAATAGAATGCTGAGATCTGCTGCCAGGACAGCAAAATAGAAATGTTTCAAGCTTTTTCAGACGTTTTTACAGTACACTGGTCAGGCCACACTTGGGAGCATTGTGTTCAGCTCTGGACAGTGTGCCACAGAAAATAAATTACGTGCATTGGAGAGGGTACAGAGAGGAGCAGCAAGACTGATCCCAAGTACAAAGGAGATGACAGCGAGGAAAGTTAATCTCAAGGTCTATGATCAGCAAAGTAAGGATTTAAGAGAAGATCTCACTGAGGCATCTATAATACAACTCGCCAATCTCTCATGGCGTTGCTCATGGGGAGTCCAGACCAAGTGTAGTCGTCAACGGTAGTCAGTAGGTTGTGGGATCGAGCACCATGCCAGAGACTTGAGCACAAAATCTAGGCCGACACTCCAGTGCAGTACCGAGGGAGTGCTGCACTGTCAGAGATGCCCTATTTCAGATGAGACATTAAACAGAGGTCCCATCTGCCCTCTCAGGTGCACGTAAAAGATCCCATGGAACTATTTCATAAAAAGAGCAGGGGAGTTATCCCCGATGTCCTGGCCAACATTTATCCCTCAACCAACATCACTAAAACAGATTATCTGTCCATTATCACACTGCTGCTTGTGGGAGCTTGCTGTGCGCAGACTGGCTGCCGCGTTTCCGACATTACAACAGTGACTACACTTCAAAAAGTGCTTAATTGGTCGTAAAACACTTTGGGACATCCGGAGGTTGTGAAAGGCGCTATATAAATACAAGTTCTTTCATTTAGTTGCTGAAAATTACATTTTCGCTCCAATGGAGTTACCACAGGTGGCATTAACAATCTTTCCCATCAAAACTCTAACTTCACCAGAGGAACATTTCTGAAGACCAGAATGTTCGAAGGCTCAGCTGGTCACGTGACATAACGTGCGGGGACCGAAAGGTCGCAACCTTTGCTCGTGGTTTTTAATCAATGTCGTTCTGGAGTGGCAGCTGGGAAGCCTCGTACAGAAACAAATTCTCATCCCTACTATCTGCAAGCTGGTTCACCGAGAGGGGAAGAAGCTGAGTCTCAGCCAAACTCTTCCCTGCTGTGGAAAATTCCTAATTATACTTCAAATCTTGGATTGGATTTAAACAGGGTTAAGTCAAACTTTTTGTTTTGCTTCGGTATTCTCCCATTCTATGGTCAGGATCCAGTTCACCAAATGACCGTTGTATATGGACAATGAGTGGTCAACTATTTGGCCAAAGATGGAGGGGCATCGCAGTCATGCTCAATCTTGCCCTCACCCACTACCTACGTACACTCCAGGCTGGGTAGCAATCAGGAGCAGGGACCCGGACCGATCTTTGCCTTCCGCCCAACCCAGAGGCCAACAGTACAGCCCCTACCATTGGTCCACCTGAGATCAGCACCGACCGTGGATCTTCATGGCTCAGTACCACACGAGCCATCAGTAGGGTCGACGTCACCCAGGTATAACCCTCGGTTACCATACTGTCCCGTGCACAAGCCGATCACCCTTGAATATTGTGATAATAATAATAACTTCCGGGAAGTTATGTCATCACTTCCTGTGAACTGTGAACTATGAACTGTGTACATACCTCACTTCCTGTCATATGTCACTTCCTGTTGGACTGGTATAAATACTGGACTGTTCAGTATTGTAAGAGGCTTCTACCAGAGGCATGGTAAAGACCTCTCTTGTATATAGTGTGTTTGTAAGTTGCTTAAAGCTTACCTTAAAGTTACTTGATGTGTAAGACTCCTTTTCTTACATCAATTTAAGCAACTTAATATTTACACTCACAAATACTAGACCTTCGGACAAACTCGGAATTAAGGATCCAGGGAACCACCTATCATGGAGAGAATCCTTAGACCTATTCGTCTGGACTTGGACCCGAATACACCAGCAGCTGGCAGGGTATGGAAGCATTGGTACCGTACTTTTGAGAATTTTCTGGATGAATGTGAAGCGGATGCTCCTACTAGATTGAGGATACTTATCAACTATGTGACCCCAAAAGTGTTCGAATATGTTGATGAATGGGATAATTACGATGAGGTGATTCGGGCACTTAAGAAACTGTATGCCAAGACTCCAAATGAGGTCTATGCTAGACATCTACTGGCCACAGCCCAACAAGGGCCAGGGGAATCAATTAACGAATTCCTTATAGAACTTTGCAGGCTCAGCGTAGATTGTAACTTTCAGGCAGCCTCAGCTGAGCTGTACCGCGAAAAAATGATTCGTGATGCTTTCATCTGCGGGATTGCCTCTCCATTTATACGCCAGCGTCTACTAGAAAGTAAAACACTTGAGCTACAAAAAGCTTTTGACCTAGCTTGTTCTCTGGATTTGGCAAAGAGAAATGCAGACCTCTATCAGCTGCCCAGATCTCGATCTGCTGCTGTAACTGCAACCAGACAATTCAAGCGGTCTCAGGTGAACCCTATCATGGGGGAATCTAATTCTGATGAAGAAGAGGAGGATGACCCCACTTTAGCAGCCTCTTGGCAATCTAGGAGGGAATGCTTCTTTTGTGGAGATGCTTTTCACCCTAGGAAAACCTGCCCTGCTCGCAATGCAATCTGCAGTTATTGCAAAAAAAAAAGGACACTTTGCTAAAGTTTGCCTATCAAGGGCCTCTACAAGGGCCAATCCAGCTAAGGCCTACCGAACTGCCCCAATTAGGTCCTAGCTGGAGCATCCTGATAGGCCCTATCAAGCTTCCTCTCGAGCTCTCTCCCGAAGAAGCACACCGAGAGTTTTAGCCACTCTCTGTGCAACGACACCAATTACAGCTGCTTGCCCACAGAACCTGTCTCATGCAGCTACAAAAGTTTCAATTAAAGGGCATACCTTAGATGCCTTAATTGACTCAGGAAGTACTGATAGTTTCAATTTTGCAACAATCTGTTCCTTAATGAAACTACATGTCTTCCCATCGGACCAGGCAATTGCGATGGCTCAGTCATCACTGAATACCAGAATCTCCGGCTTTTGTATTGTTGATATGACACTTAATGGTCGCATGTATCCCTCCACCCGACTTTCGGTACTCAAGGACTTATGTAGTGATCTCCTCTTAGGGCTGGATTTCCAGAAACAGCATAAGAAACTCACTATTGAGTTCGGCGGATCCAAACCTGGTCTTACTATTTCTAATATACCGTCTAAATTACCGTTTTGTGCATTATCAGCAGCTTCACCGGATGAACCCTCATTATTTGCCAGTATTCCGCCTCGATGCAAACCAATAATAACGAAATCGCGGCGCTTTAATCAGGAAGACCAATCTTTTATTGAGGCTGAAATCTCTCGACTTCTAGCAGAGGATATCATCGAACCATGTTCATCGCCCTGGCGGGCTCAAGTCGTCATTGTCAAGAACCCTCTAAAACCTCACAAACAGCGACTATGCATTGATTATTCGCAAACCATCAATCAATATACCGACTTGGACGCCTACCCATTGCCACGCATTGATGATATGGTTAATAAACTGGCCGAATACAAAGTGTTCTCAACTTATGACTTAAAAAGTGCCTATCATCAGGTACCCTTGAAGGTCTCAGATAAGCAGTACACGGCCTTTGAGGCTAATGGACGGCTATACTAATTTCGTCGCCTCCCATTCGGGGTTACTAATGGAGTGGCTGTCTTCCAACGGGCAATGGATGGCCTGGTTAAACAGGAAAACCTAAGGGATACTTTTCCCTATCTTGATAACATTACCATTGCAGGTCACGATCAACAGGAACACGACGCCAACCTCCAAAAATTTCGGGATGCCCTCCATCGCCGTAATTTAACCCTGAATGAATCCAAATCTGTTGAGTCGCAACCGACCATCAACATCCTTGGCTACTGCGTAGGCAATGGTATCATTAAGCCAGACCCAGAAAGACTTCGCCCGCTCCAAGAGCTCCCGTCACCTAAGAATCCGGCTTCTTTACGTCGGGCTCTCGGTCTGTTTGCATTCTACGCTAAATGGATTCCTCATTTTTCGGACAAAATCCAACCCTTGCTGCATGCTAGATCATTTCCACTGGGAACAGCAGCTGTTGCAGCCTTTAACCTTCTCAAAAAACAGTTGGAGAAAGCGGCTCTTCACTCCATCGATGAGAATCTCCCTTTTGTGGTTGAATGTGATGCCTCGGAGGTGGCGATCTCGGCTACTCTGAATCAGGAAGGTCGTCCCGTAGCATTTATGTCCAGGACCTTACAAGGTGCCGAGCTACATTATCCTCCGGTTGAGAAGGAAGCCACAGCCATCATAGAGGCAGTACGGAAGTGGAACCATTTTCTAGCTTGCCAGCACTTTACATTAATCACGGACCAACGATCAGTCGCCTTCATGCTCGATAATCGAAAACGAACCAAAATTAAGAATAAAATACAACTTTGGAGGATGGAACTGGCCTCTTTTGGTTATACCATTCTCTATCGGCCAGGCAAGGAGAATGTGGCCCCGGACACCCTCACACGGGCATTCTGCTCCACTATGTCGTCGTCGACTCTCATGGATGTCCACAATGGATTGTGTCATCCTGGCGTTACGCGCATGCTACATTTCGTACGATCACGGAATCTCCCTTTTTCCACTGGAGATGTAAAGAAAATATGCTCAGAATGCCGGCTTTGTGCGGAATTAAAACCTCAGTTCTTCCGCCCCTCAGATGGTATACTCATACATGCAACCCAACCGATGCAACGACTTAGCATCGATTTTAAGGGCCCAGTACCCTCTTCAACTCGGAACACATATTTGCTCACCATGATCGACGAATATTCACGTTTTCCGTTTGCCTTCCCCTGCTCCAATATGCTGGCATCCACAGTAATCTGCTGCCTTGAGCAGGTATTTTCTCTCTGTGGCATGCCGGCTTGTATTCACTCAGATCGGGGTCCATCCTTTGTCAAGGGAACTCAAGGACTACCTCTCAGAACGGGGAATTGCTACAAGCAAAACAACACCATACCATCCCATCGGAAATGGGCAGGTAGAGAGGTATAACGGTATCATCTGGAATTCCGTACGTCTCGCTTTAAGATCTTGGGGCCTACCAGACCAGCAATGGGAAACAGTGCTTCCGGATGCATTGCACTCTATACGGTCCCTGCTTTCTACAGCCACAAATACTACATCTCATGAGCGGTTCTTTGGATTCCAGCGTCGCTCATCTCATGGGACATCACTCCAGTCATGGCTAACTACTCCTGGACCTGTATTACTCCGAAGATACGTTCGGCCGTCTAAAAATGACCCTCTCGTAGATGAGGTCGAACTAACCGATGCCAACCCCAGCTATGCAAACATACGATATTCCGACGGCCGAGAATCTACCGTATCATTACGGGATCTGGCTCCCTGCCCACCAGGACCTAGTGGGACATCGGGTGATGGCATTTCACCAGGAAACTCTTGGGACCTATCGGGTACCCCTCTCCGGGATCCTGATCGGACACCAACTAGCTTGGTGCCGGTAGAACCCCGTACTCAAAGTTGCGACCCTCCCAGTACCGCGCATGAAAGTACTGATCCGCCACAGACCAGCTCTGCACCTCCCTCTGAACAGAGGCAGTCCGACTTTGAACCTATTGGGGCTCGTACACGGAGCCATGATCTCCCCGACCCTTCACAGGGTAAACCAGGCCACACAGACTCTGACCAATGGCCAACCGCATGTAAGCGGACCAGCGACCCTCTACGACGGGAACCCAAACGGGTGCGACTCTTCCTCGTTCGGCGGCTGCGGAACAAAAGGTAGACCACAGCCTCCTAATCCTGCAGGAGGGAAGAATGTGATAATAACAACTTCCGGGAAGTTATGTCATCACTTCCTGTGAACTATGAACTGTGTACATACCTCACCTCACTTCCTGTCATATGTCACTTCCGGTTGGACTGGTATAAATACTGGACTGTTCAGTATTGTAAGAGGCTTCTACCAGAGGCATGGCAAAGACCTCTTGTATATAGTGTGTTTGTAAGTTGCTTAAAGCTTACCTTAAAGTTACTTGATGTGTAAGACTCCTTTTCTTACATCAAATATCATGAACCTGTGGCGGCCAGCTGATCCACACTCACTTGTTGATTGCCCGTTCACCAGACGTGTCCCTCTCGGAGTGCATCACTTACTAAACAGGAGGGCGGCGGCAAACTCCCGCAACTTTCTTTACGGATTAATCGGGACCCCCGAGGCGAAGAGGACCACCACTGAGCCCGAAAAGGGTCGGCGACACCAAGCTTGGGTTTCAAAAGCCTGCGGCCGGTGAATGCGAGCGACCCGTAGAGTTATATCAAGTCTACAGCACAGAAACAGGCCATTCGGCCCAACTGGTCTATGTCGGTGTTTATGCTCCACTCGAGTCTCCTCCCACCCGATCAGCATATCCTTTATTCCTTTCTCCCTCATGCGTTTATCCAGCTTCCCCTCAAATGCATCTATACTATTCGCCTCAACCACTCCCTGTGATAGAGAGTGGTGAGAATGTGGAACTCTCTGTGTAAAGAAGTTTCTCCTGAATTCCCAATTAGATTTATTAGTGACTATCATATATTTATAACCTCTAGTTCTGGTCTCCCCCACACGTGGAAACAGCTTCTCTCCGTCTACCCGATCGAACCCGTCATAATTTTAAAGACCTCGATCAGGTCGCCTCTTGCTCTTCTCTTCTAGAGAAAAGAGCCCCAGCCCATTCAGTCTTTCCTGATCTCCCTCAGGCAGTCCCTTGGAACTGAGGATGATTTCCTTCCACATTAAGAGAGTTCTGCGGTGACTGATGAGTCCAATGTGGGACCTACAGTCTCTGTCACAGGTGGGGCAGACAGTGGTTGAAGGGGCGGGTGGGTGGGGTGCTTGGGTTGACGTGCGCTCCTTGCGCTTGGCTTCCAGCGAAGAGACTCGAGGTGTTCGGTGCCTTCCCGGATGCTTCTCCTCCACTTTGTGCAGTCTTGGGCCAGGGATTCCCAGGTGTCGGTGGGGATGTTACACTTTTTCCAAGGAGGCTTTGAGGGTGTTCTTGAAGCGTTTCCTCTGCCCACCTGGGGCTCTCTTGCCGTGCCGGAGCTCCGAGTAGAGCGCTCGTTTTGAGAGTCTCGTATCGGGCATGCGAACAATGTGACCCGTCCATCGGAGGACCTGATAGTCATTAGCTCACAGACCCAAAGCAAGGAGTTGGGAACGCGAGGAGCACGGGAAAGAGTGCTAACTGCACCCTTCCGCTTTGAAACGGGATATCTTGGCATGCTTTCGTGCAGCATGTTAGCAGAAAACACAGGCAGATGGGAACTGGAGGAGGCCATTCAGCCCCTCGAGCCTGTTCCACCATTCAGTTAGATCATGGCTGATCTGTATCTGAACTCCATTTACCTGCCTTGGTTCTGTAACCCTTAATACCTTTACCCAACAAAAAACTATCAATCTCAGTGTTGAAACTTTTAATTGACCCCCAACCTCAACAGCTTTTTTGGGGGAGAATATTCCAGATTTCAAAAACAGAAGATGATCAACTGAACCTGGCCTTTTGTCCAGGGTCACTCCACACAATGCAGGCAATCGGCCCTGTGTAAAAGGATTTGGAATCACGACAGAAAGAACGTTCAGCCCAAAGGACGACTTTCTTTCTTTTGGGATTAACCCAATGCATGAATCTAGAAAATTAAATATTTAACTCTCCAAGGCAGCTTCTCTCCATATTAGAACTGGCCGACAGTCCCTCTGTTTAATCCCCGATACAATCTCCTGACATTTAAATTAGATGAGCTGAGAAAAGGCTGTGCCAGATGGCAGTGCGGGTAAGATGCAGTCAAATCAGGACCCGACAAGTCCCCTCGAGCCAACAGGCTGTGGAACAAGAACGGAACAGCTATCAAGCGCCGTCATCCACAAGAACAGGCACAGCGGAATACATTCCTCCACCCATCACTCCCCAATCCCACCCCCATCCCCCCCCCTCCCAGACCCCCACCTTGCTCCACCCCCCCCCCACCTTCCACCACCGCCCCCCCCCCCCCGCCGCACTCGCGTGGACAGGCCTGGTCAGGTGGATCACACCTTCTGTAATATAATCATAGAATCATGCAGCTCAGGATTTGACCCATCATGCCTGTGCCAGCCAGCTCCACCTGCTTTTTCCCCACAGCCCTGCAAATTTCTCCTTTTGAAGTATTTATCTAATTCCCTTTTGAAAGTTACTACTGAATCTGCTTCCACCGCCCTTTCAGGCAGCACATTCCAAATCATAACACGCTACATAAAATAACTTCCAAGTTCCCGCCTGGATTTTTTGCCAATGACCTTAAACCTGTGACCTCTGGTTACCGACCCTCCTGCCAGTGGAAACAGTTTCTCCCGATCTAGTCTAACAAAACCCCTCATAATTTTGAACATCTCTCTTAAAATCTCCCCTTAAACCTCTTTGTTCTAAGGAGAACAATCCCAGCTTCTCTAGTCACAACATAACTGAAGTCCCTCATCCCTGGTACCAGTCTGGTAAATCTCCTCGACACCCTCCCGAAAGTGTGGTGCCCAGAAATGGACACAATACTCCAGCTGAGGCCTAACCAATGATTTATAAAGGTTTACCATAACTTCTTTGCTTTTGTACTCAATGCCTCTATTTATAAAGCCTTGGATTCTGTATGTTTATTTTTTAAAACAGCCTTACGAACTTGTGTATGTGAACTCTCTGTTCCTGCTCCTCTTTTAAAACATACTATCTAATTTACACTGCGCAATAGTGAGCAAGTCAGTACTTCTGTATTCATTCTGGAACAGTATGATACAATTCAGTGGCTCGCTTGGCAACTTTAGTGTCCATTTAAGATTGGTGTGGGACTGGAGCCACATATAGCCCAGACACTAAGGATGGCAGGTTTCCTTCCCTGAAGGACGGACATTAGTGAACCATTAAATAACAGAGGAGGACATTAGTCCACCTGCACAAATGCCTGTAACTCGCCTTTTTGCATTTCAAGTCCATGCAATCCAACAGCAACAACTTGCATTTATATAGCGCCTTTAACATAGTAAAACATCCCAAGGCGCTCCACAGGTGTGATTATCAGACAAAAATCGACACTGAGCCAAAGGAGGAGACATTAGGACAGGTGACCAAAAGCTTGGTCAAAGAGCTAGGTTTTAAGGAGCGTCTTAAAAAAGGAGGAGAGGTGGAGAGGTTTAGAGAGGGAATTCCGGAGCTCAGGGCCTAGACAGCTGAAGGCACGGCTGCCAAAGGTGGAGTGATGAAAATCAGCGATGCGCAAGGGTTGTCAGGCTTGACGAGGTTACAGAGTTGAGAAGAGGCCTAAGCAGCACAGAGTTAGTCTGACGATTTTAAAGCACAGAGACCAGGGGCCAGATTTTCAGTGTGTCGTGAGGCGGGCTTTCAGGCGTGCGGGGGGCAAAAATCCCGAATTCGGGGGTCCCGACACCATCCTGCCCAAAACCCGCCTCCACGTACGTTTCAGAGGAGGCGGGTACCCGCCCCGCACTGGGACCCACCGACCCGAGGCTGGAAGGGATTAGTGCCAATTAACTGCCTGTTAACAGGTAGTTAACAGGCAGTTTTTAGCCTAATCCCTATTTTGAGGGGTGTCGTGTGGGATTCCCGACGGCTCCAAACCACGCCAGGTTAGAGTAGGCGGGCCGTCGGGTTGATGGACTTGGAGGGGTCGCGATGTCGGTGTTCAGGTGAGTGATGGGTGCATGAGTGCAAAGGTAAGTGTGTTTGGTGTGTCTAAAGTGTGTAAAGAAGTTTTACTTACCTGTACTTACCTTTACAGCCTTCCTTCCTCTAGGCGTCGGGAGTCCATCACTCAGCCGGCACTGAAAGCTGAATGGCTGCGATTGGTCAAAAGTGACAGCCTTCAGCTTTCAGTGCCGGTGACAGTTCTAACTGAGTCTGTGTAGAAGGACTCAGGTTAGAAGTCAGACTGTCAGTGTTTGACAGCTTCAAACAGCTGTGAAACACTGATATTTCATCTGTCAAAAACTCTTGACAGATGAAATTTCAGTCTGTGACGTCACCTGTTGCTGGGTGGCCCTTAATTGGCCTGCTGAGCCCGCTGGGCGGGCTCAACAAGGTCAATCAAGTGAAAATCATGCAGATTGGCCGGACGTCGATGTAAGCGGGACTAAAACCCAAAAGTTGTAGTCCCGTCTCCTTCCCGACAACTTAAGGAAAATCGACCCCCAGGTGTCTGGAGTAAAGTCAGTTCTGGTTCCTCTCTACTTGCCCCCCCCAGCAACCGCACTGGACACCAGGGAACCATTGCCGATTTCCCCCCCCTCGCCCATGTCCGGAGACCAATTGCAGCACTCCACTGCTACTCAGCTGAGCCCAGCTCGCTCAACAGCGATCCTGGAACCTTCCTGACCCTTTTAACAAGAGGGCCGAAGTTTAAGCCAATCATATAAAAGAAATTAAAGGGGAGGTTGGGGGAAAAAAAACTGTTCACGCCGAGTTGGTAGAATGTGGAATTCTCCACCACAAACCGTTGTTGAAGTAGCGTCCATGAATTATTTTAAAAGTGAATTAAATACTTGCTTAAAAAAAGAGAATTACTAAAGGGAAGGGGATTAGGCAAAGGGGCTTCTGGAGAAAAAAAGCACAGGCCCAGATTTGATGGGCCAAATGTCCTGTTTCTGTGCTGCAACAGTCTATGATTCCAAGGCTACCGTGGCAGGCGATGCCTTGACCAAATCAACCATCAGGAGGCATCGAAATCAAACCGTTTTATACATGAGTGTGTACAAAGTGTTCTGTCCGAGTGTGACTCATCGTCAGCTGTGCCTCAGTGGGCAGCACCCTCGCCTCTGAAGGTTGTGGGTTCAAGTCCCACTCCAGGGACTTGAGCACATAAAGCTAGGCTGACAGTCCCAGTGCAGTGCTGAGGGAGTGCTGCACCGTCGGAGGAGCTGTCTTTTGGATGAGACGTTAAACTGAGGCCTCTCTCAGGTGGATGTAAAAGATCCCAGGGCACTATTTCGAAGAAGAGCAGGGGAGTTACCCCCGGTGTCCTGGCCAATACTTATCCCTCAACTAACACCACTAAAAAACAGCTTATCTGGTCATTAAAACAGCTGAGGGACCTTGCTGTGACTACACTTCCAAAAGTACTTCATTTGGCGCTCAGGGACGTCCCGAGCTTGTGAAAGGCGCTGTATAAATGCAAGTCTTTCTTTTTTTACCCTATGGGAACTGTCAACTGATGCTTACTCTGAATGGGGAAAGATATGGCCTAAGAATCAGCAGCAGTAGAGTTCTTAAGGCGGGTCAGTGATCATGGGGACCGTGCCATTGCTATAAAAAGGGGGCGGGGGGGGGGGTGGGGGGGAAAAGAAAATCCCGAGGGAGAGCTGCCTCCCCCACCCCGCCCCACCAGAGGTACTGTCCTACCCGTCTTAGTGCCTGGTATGAGACCAGAGTCGTTAAGAAGAGTGTTGGGGATACTGCGCCACCCCATTATAAAATGGATGTGCTCCTGAGAAAAGCCTCATCTCATTCCAATGGAAAAATGTCAAAGTCTCTCCGTCAGCTCCCAGTTGCTGCCCTATTGCTTCCGACACGTAATTTCCACTTGCAGCTGTTTAAATTCGCTTCCCTCCAGAGAGCAAATCCTCATTCAAATTGAAATGCTCCATGTGACAACTGCAGGGAGCTGCAGACCTGTATTTAATTGAAAAACACTGCGGCGCCCGGGGAGGGGGGAGAAGGAGGACGAGGGGAGGGGGAGACGGGGACAAGGGGAGGGGGAGGACGAGGGGGGGGGGGGGCGGCTGGAAACTACTCTTTCTCACTGGAAGGACGCGACGGCACAGGAATGATTCCGGGCTGTCCCTTCTCTGATTGCCAGTCAGCAGGACAGGCGCCTACCCTGGAGAAAGACAGCACAATCGTGAAGGGGGGTGTCCTCCTCTCCCCCTCCCACACCACCCCTGCCAACACACACAGCGTACACACCCCCCCAGGAGGTGGTCCTGCTCCCTGTGTTTGGAGCCAAAAGTACCATTGGCAAACTTAGAGACCGTCCTCCATTGCTGGCCTTGCCCTCTCTGGCATCGGGGAGGCTCCACGTCTCGAAGGGGTGAAGTCACACCGCACATTTAGCTGTGCCACTATTGCTGCCGGTATCCACACCCAGCCCATGTTACAATCTGCGCGAATTAGGAACACCGGCAGCTGCATCATAATCCATTGAAACCAGGCGCTCTATATAAATGGATTGTTACTCCAACCCTGTCGCACCCCAGGGGGCCGGATGGGATCAGATCACCAGAGGGTCCGGTTTTAAATCGGAGGCTGACAGCTTAACTAGAAATGCAAGTTCTTTTGTTTCTTTCGTGAGCCTCTGAGCTATCTACTTCCCCCCCCCCCCCACCCCGCACCCCCGCCCAACCCAATGATAAGGGCCCCAATGGCTCAGGAAGCTGACTGATGTGCCGGCTGAACTGCTCCCGAGAGACCAGACCTCCCACCCTTGGGAGGCCAACGACCAGCCGAGTCACTCCAAAGAGATTCCCATTGCTCCCAGTGGACTTGCCATGGAAACTGCACAGAGACTCGGCACCTGCTTAAAATAAACCCCAAAAAGTTCTCCCGGGATCTTCGGACCACCGTCCAATGTGTTCCTTCGTGCTCGAGACCCCTTCTGGTGGGCTGCCTGTATTTGGATCCACACTAAGCAGTGGACACCTGCTAAACCAAAATCATTGATCCCAAGGCCGCTTCAGCCCACATCTGTCCCTTCTATTAAGAGGCGTCAATGCTCCGATTTAAAAAAACATCAACCAAAAGCTGCAACAGTGTGCAAACATGACCAAAAAATGTTACTGGGTCACTTGTATTTATATAGCGCCTTTCACCACCTCAGGACGTCCCGAAGCGCTTTACAGCCAATGAAGTACTTTTGGGGTGTAGTTACTGTTGTAATGTAGGAAATGCAGCAGCCAATTTTCGCACAGCAAGCTCCCACAAACAGCAATGAAATAATGACCAGATAATCTGTTTTGGTGATGTTGGTGGAGGAATAAATATTAGCCAGGACACCGTGAGAGAACTCCCCTGCTCTTCTTCCGAGATAGTGCCATGGGTTCTCAACATCCACCGAGTGCGCAGACGGGGACCCCGGTTTAACGTCTCGTCCGAAAGATGGATCACACTTGTGGGTGATGTCATTACTTGCGGCTATCCTTCCCAAATGTCAACAGCGCCCGCCCTCCCTTCCCCCCGATCGCGGCAGACTGTGCAGTCGCGGAGACGCCATTTTTGCTCAGCTGGGAACGTGCATACATAAAAATGGCCATCGTACCTTCTGAATTTGGATGGTGGCGGTTAAAAAATTTGCTCATGTACACACAGTGATGTGAAAGCATTTACACACCCAATCATCCCCCAGGCAGCGTAGTTTACAAACATGATTACAAGCAACAAGACAGCCTGGGACTTTCTCTGTGTGCGTGAAATTCGAGAAAAATACTTTTCATAAACTGAGGAGTTTTATGATGACAGTTTTACACACAGAATTTTTTCTTTAACTTTCCCCAAGGAGTAAATTGTATCCCTTGGTGCCAAGTAATAGCTGTTTAATGTGTTTAAATCCTCAAAAAATCTCCCGTTAAAATTCCTATGATTCTGCAGGGGTGTTTAAGTGTAGAAAGCAGCCGTTCAGCCAATCGAGTCTGTCCCAGTGCCGACTCCCCTACTGGAGCCGTCTACTCTAAACCTGTTCCCTTGCTCTCTTCCTCACGTCCATTAATATTTATCTGTTCTAAGCGTTTATCTAATTCCCTCATAAATGCTGCTATTGAGTCAGCTTCAACAGCCACTTGTGACATTATATTCCATATTCGAATAAGCCTTTATGTAAATAATGTATCGAGCCTCCCCTTTGTGCTTCTAGCACTAATCATATACATACATCTTCTTTGTCATTCATCGGCCAAAGGAAATAATTTTTCACTATTTACCCCTCAAATCCTGTCAATTTTTTTGTAGATCCCTCTTAATCTTCCTCTTACAGCGAATGCAGGCCCCAATTTTTCTAGTCTCTCAGAATTATATCCTCTCATCTGGTATCAGCCCAGTGAATCCTTACTAATCCTTCCTATGGCTGCAATATCCTTTCTATAACAGAGTGTCGAAAATTACACAAACTACTCCAAACGTAGCCTAACCGACTGGTGCCGTGTCCAAATTCCTCATCGACACTCTCAGCACAGGTGGTGTCATTCGGCCCATCGTGCCTGTACTGACCCACTGGCAGCGCCTCATTCCCCTGCCCTTCCTCTTTTTAATTATTTTCTTTTTCCAATATTTATCCACTTCCATTTAAAAGCAATTATGGATTCTGCGCTCCCCCCCCCACTGTTTCTGGTCAGGCATTCCATGTCCCAGCGACCCTCTAAATAAAGAAAGACTTGCATTTATATAGCGCCTTTCGCGACCTCAGGACGTCCCACACCGCTTTACAGCCGACAAAGTACTTAGTCACTTGCAAAGGTAGGAAACGCGACAGCCAATTTGCGCACAGCAAGCTCCCATAAACAGCAGCGAGATAAAATGACCAGATAATCGGTTTCTTACTGAGGTTGGTTGAGCAATAAATATTGACCCAGGAACCATGGTGAGAACTTGCCTGCTCTAGTTACCGACTCACCAAGCAGTGACATTATCAGAACCACTGATAATCTTCAACACATCTATCAGATCACTGCCTTGCTTTCGCATTCAATGACACGGATATAAAACCCAAAATCCCAGTTGCATTTTGAGTGGCCTTTTTTCCCCCCCACAGTAATCCAATTTATGGCGCAGCTTCTAACATTAAATTGTTCATTTTCAACTTTCGGACAGTAGCGAAGCAGATCCTTACTCAAGGTGGAGTCTTTCAAGAACTAAATACTTTACTGTTGTCTTTGCTCTGGTTGGATAGACATCACCAGCAACGCCTTGCCGTGTCGTGCCCTCCGTTACTGTGCCTTTAACACAAAGTGTGCAATAAGCCACCCCCACCCAGCGAAAGTGCGTGGAGTGGTTTCCACGTGTTGACGCTGACACATCCGCCCCGCCTCAGCTTTCTGCTCAATCAGCACGAGCGAGTGGAGGAAAATCAAAATACCGAGCATAGCCTCGGCGTGTTGCAACCTGACAAGTCGGGCTGTGGCGACGCTCCACTAAACAGAAATCAAAACTAAAGCTGGGCCGATTTGTGTAGCGAGAGGTGTTCAGCGAGCTGCTGATCTTCCCACTCCACAGAAGAATTCACGGTTCAGATTTCTGTGGCGAATCGCGGGATTGGTAGCACGCACCGTGTCGGTCAGGTCCATACCACTGGTCTTTGTTTAATTGTTGCTATGTCGCCTCTGAGGAAAATGGCCGTTTCAATAGGGTACTTTTTTTTTTTTTTGTTGCAAATTTTCTTCCTTTTATTTCAGAGAATCAAAGAATCATACCGCACAGGAGGAGGCCATTCATCTCATCGTGCCTGTGCCGGCTCTTTGAAAGCGCCGTCCAATTAGTCCCACTGCCTCTCCCTTTTCCCCACAGCCCTGCAAACTTCTCCTTTTCAACTATTTCTCCAATTCCCTTTTGAAAGTTACTCTTGAATCTGCTTCCACCGCCCTTTCAGGCTGCGCGTTCCAGATCACAACAACTCACTGCGTGAAAAAAACTTCTCATCTCCCCTCTGGTTCTTTTGGCAATTATCTTAAATCTGCATCGTCTGGTTACCGACCCTCCTGCCACTGGAAACAGTTTCTGCCAAGTCACTCCCCTCCTCTCTCGAAGGCGTTGGTCCTCCCTGGGGTTTGGTAGCAAGGTCCCACCAACAGCCCTCTGGTACCTCCCCTCAAAGCAGGCACACTGTGAGAGAGAGTCTGGACTCAATGCCAGTAGGCCATTCGACAGCGGAGTGGGGAGCCCAATCCTGTCCTTATAAAAAGGAGGTCGCTGGAACCCTGGTTGATCTCACCCTCCCCTAACTTCGCAGTGCTAACGTGACTCTTGCAGCCGAGCACGGACTTGGAGACAAACCTGGACACTCCTCTCAGCCATGGCTCAGTGGGTAGCGCTCTCGCCTCTGAGTCAGAAGGTTGTGGGTTCAAGTCCCACTCCAGAGACTTCAGCACAAAAATTTAGGCTGACGCTCTCAGTGCAGTGCCGAGGGAGTGCTGCATTGTCGGAGGCGTCGTCTTTCAGATGAGACGTTAAACCGAGGCCCCTCAGGTGGACGTGAAAATTCCATGGCACTATTTCGAAAGGAGCCGGGGAGTTCTCCCCGGTGTCCTGGCCAATAATTATCCCTCAATCAACATCACTAAAAAAATCAGATTACCTGGTAATTATCCCATTGCTGTTTGTGGGAGCTTGCTGTGCACAAATTGGCTGCTGCGTTTCCTACATTACAACAGTGACAACACTTTAAAAGTATTTAATTGGCTGTAAAGCGCTCTGGGACGTCCGGGAGTCGTGAAAGGTGCTATAGAAATGCAACTGTTTCTTTTCTGCTGTGTATGACTCACCAGCTGGACTGAAAGGAGCCAATTTCAAGGGTGGAGTGAGGGAGTTTAGGCTGAATTCCTCCACCGATGTCAGGTTGATGTCACCCTGTCTCATTAGCAGGATAATGTGCGCTAGGCAAACCTGCTCATTTTCAAGTTACGATCAACATCAACCGACAATTAGGATACGCCAGAAACTACTGCAAGCCAGCCTCTAAGGAATCGACACTCAAGACTCAGTCAGCAAATATCACACTCAACAGCTCATCAACCACCAGGCACCTGGCCAAATATTGGCAGGATTCAATACCACCAGGAACCCATTAAAACAAACACGGGAATCGTAAATCTTCAGGGATATGGATCAAAGGCGGGTTAATGGAGTCAGGGTACAGATCAGTCATGATCTAACTGAATGGTGGGACAGGCTCCAGAGGCTGAATGGCCTCCTCCTGTTATGTTCTACTCCCTCACACGTTTCCAGAGAGCAACTGAAGCACAATATAACCCTTGGGTGTTCACTTCAGCTAAAGGAAAAGAAAGACTTACATTTATATAGCGCCTTTCATGACCTCAGGGCATCCCAAAGTGCTTTACTGCCAATTAAATACTTTTGAAGTGTAACAGTCACTGTTGTAGTGTAAAAAATGCAACAGCCAATTTGTGCACAGCAACCTCCCACAAATAGCAATGTGATAATGACTAGATAATCTGGGTTTGTTTTTTTAAACGTGATACTGGGAGAGATAAATATTGGCCAGGACAATGGGGAGAATGCCCCTGCTCTTACAAAATAGTGCCTTGGGACCTTTTACACCGACCTGAGAGAGCAGACAGGGCCTCGGTTTAACGTCTCATCCGAAAGACGGCACCTCTGAGTGCAGCATTCCCTCAGTACTGCACCGGGAGTGTCAGCCTAGATTTTTGTGCTCAAGTCTCTGGAGCGGGACTTGAACCCCACGACCTTCTGACACACAGCATCCATGCCCGCTTCCCAATTGCAATCTGTGAAATCATGACTGGGACCCGGCCCAGTGCAGGACCGGGTCCCGGCCCAGTGCGGTACTGAGTAATACAAACCAGAAGAGTCTCGGGTTCGATCGCCGACCTCTGCAGACTAGTTTGATCTAGTCGGGTGTCAGCTGGAGTATCGGTGGTTTTGAGGTGTGGGAGAGGAGCCATTCCGGATTGCTGCCCAGTGATCCCAGCTGGAGTATCGGTGGTTTTGAGGTGTGGGAGAGGAGCCATTCTGGATTGCTGCCCAGTGATCCCAGCTGGAGTATCGGTGGTTTTGGGGTGTGGGAGAGAAGCCATTCCGGATTGCTGCCCAGTGATCCCAGCTGGAGTATCGGTGGTTTTGGGGTGTGGGAGAGGAGCCATTCCGGATTGCTGCCCAGTGATCCCAGCTGGAGTATCGGTGGTTTTGGGGTGTGGGAGAGGAGCCATTCCGGATTGCTGCCCAGTGATCCCAGCTGGAGTATCGGTGGTTTTGGGGTGTGGGAGAGGAGCCATTCCGGATTGCTGCCCAGTGATCCCAGCTGGAGTATCGGTGGTTTTGGGGTGTGGGAGAGAAGCCATTCCGGATTGCTGCCCAGTGATCCCAGCTGGAAAGTGCATCTTTGTGAACAGGGAGCAGGATTAGGCTCAGCTGTGACGTCCCGGAAGGTCAAATACCCGTCGGCACACACTATCGGGGCTGACAATGAGGAATGGCCACTTCAGAGAGATCCCAGAGGACCGTCACTACTTATCGAACCTTACCCCAGAAACAGTCAGTGCCTTCAGGAGAGCCAGGGGAAATCATGGATTTTTTTAAAATATAAATATACTCTACATTCCCCTCATGTTTGGGGATTCTTTTCTCTCATCTTTAGGATTCCTTCCCATCCCCAATGACAGGGCTGTGCAACTTTACAGAGAAAGCGATCCTCCAATGCTGATCAATGCACGAGACAATCAATGTTGTCACCAGGATTATTTAGTGTAAAATCACACATACGCCAAAACACTTCAATGTTCTATCAATACACTTCCTGTGCGATGCTCTTAATTCATTCCTCAAACTACTCCCATCACCTGTGATGGATCTGTCCCCATCAATACTTCACCCTAGTGCATAGAGTTCAAAATGGTCTCTCCAGACACAACTCAAATTTGGAAGGACTAAATCCACAATTGTTTTCCACAGTTCAAACAGACGTAGCGTGAGAATTTAACATTAAAGTTTTATGCTTTGCTGAAACCCTAATGACAGGATTTCCCCTGATGATTGGGCAAGTTTATCTAGTGGGTAACTGAACTATAAGGACCACAAGAAGCTCGACACCATCCAAGACAAAGCAGCCTATTTGATTGGCACCCCATCCACCACCTTAAACATTCACTCCCTCTACCACTGGCGTACCGTGGTTGCAGTGTGTACCAGCTACAAGATGCACTGCAGCAACTCGCCAAGGCTTCTTCGGCAGCACCTCCCAAACCCGCGACCTCTTCCACCTAGAAGGACAAGGGCAGCAGGTACATGGGAACACCACCACCTCCAAGTTCCTTCCAAATCTCACACTATCCTGACTTGGGAATATATCGCCGATCCTTCATCATCGCTGGGTCAAAATGCTGGAACTCCCTCCCTAACGGCACTGTGGGAGTACCTTCACCACATGGACTGCAGCAGTTCAAGAAGGCAGCTCACCACCACCTTCTCAAGGGCAATTAAGGATGGGCAATAAATGCTGGCCTTGCCAGTGACGCCCACATCCCATAAGCGAATTAAAAAAAGGGAGCAGCTGGTCTCAGTTGGGACAGGGGTAGGGATGCTGGAATTGTTCTCATTGCCCCTTGTTTGGGAAGGTGGGGGGGGAAACAAATCGAACTTCCGCTCCTCGTCGCTCTCCAGTGACCGCCTGACAGTGCACTGTGTGTGGGCAGTGGGTGAGGACTGCAAATGGGCCCCCGTGCTCGAACAGCCCGCCGACACTCCCTGTCGAGACTCAAACGTCTATCACGGAATGGTCATTTAGGCATTGTTGCCAGAGGACAACTGGTGCCCACGGAGCGCCATCCGTCAACGCCCTGAGGAGAGGAGCGGGGGGCAGTGAACCAGCGAGGAAGGAAGTTCTACTAAGAACACTTAAGATGTGGACATCAAATCAGCCCTGCACCACTTACACCTGACACCACAATGCGTGACACTTTCCACCTCGTCTCAAGGGTTGCAATGATTTCCCTTTAAAAGGGGCCGAGTTAGTCCAGCAGAACTGGAAGGCAGGGCAGGCCACGTGACAGGGACCTCAGAGGCCCTGGGACTCATCACGGCACCTTCCAAAGGAACACCCGATGATGACGTCATGGGACGGATAAGCAAATCGAAACTCCCTTCAGTCTCTTATTTCCTGCCTTGCAAGCGTGAAACTAGAGGCCAACAAACAGGAGCTGCGATGGCATTACTAGTGATAATTGAGATCACGTTGAGTGTTGACGCTGGTGGAAGGAGTTCCATTCCTCTGCACAGACATCCCTCACTTTGATGGGCAAAGACGACACACATGTACATTATTGAAGCTGGCTCGTGATCTAACCAGCAATTCATTTGTTTATTTTTTAATTGAAGTACTGCTGCCTCAGAGGAGACTTGCATCAAACTCGCGTTTATATAAAGTGGAGTCCCACAGAATCAGACAGCACAGAAGGAGGCCATTCGGCCCATCGTGCCTGCGCTGGCTCTTTGACATCGCTATCCAATTAGTCCCACTCCCGTGCTCTTTCCCCATAGCCCTGAAATTTTCTCCTTCACTATTTATCCAATTCCCTTTTAAAAGTTACTATTGAATCTGCTTCCACTGCCCTTTCAGGCAGCGCAGTCCAGATCATCACAATTTGCTGGTTGGTTAGTTAGAGATGCAAAACAATTCTATAGGGTCCTTCTATTGCATTAGAACGTTCCAAAATACCAACGACAACTCTCACTGTCTGGAGCACAATCTCAGCCCATTTACAACCCCATCACTCACACACACAGCCAGCCTGGGGGCAATCTGCTCGTTCAAGCCGTGATCACACTGGAAGCTCCCTCCGAGTCACACGTTCATACATCAACCCCTGCCCGAAGAGCTTCTTAAAATCATTCCACTATGAAACGCTGGGCTTGCCACCCGCTGCCAGTTTGCACAGGATTTACGCCCCCGCAGGCACTGGCCTGCCAATAAGGGGAGGATGGGGCAGGATGAATCGCCCATCCTCGCTTCTGGAGGCGTCACATGGCCCGATAGCTCGGCCTGACAACTCACACCCTCCCTCTCTGACACTGCGCACTCCTTTCTCGTTTCTGGATCAGAAGTTTGAATGGGTACAATTCTGAGTAGAGAGATACACTCGGGACAAGCCAAGCCCCAAGACATTCAGCATCCGCCCAGACTACACATGCATCCTGAAGGGCTATTGTCTTGACAGCTCAAAGGCTTCCTCCTCGTACTTTCCCCACTGACGGGTGCCGGGGGCGGGGGAGTGTAAGCCCTGCCTTTTGCAAGTGGAGGGAAATTCTCCCTTTAGCATGAGGAGTTCACTGCTCCCAGATGACTCGTTTGGTATAAACGGAGCTCCACAGTGCAGAACGTTTGGGGTTCAAATCCCAGAGTTACTGCCCTCAACCAGAGTTACAATTGGCCTCAGCACCCCAGGCTGGGTGGGGTTGGGGGGGGACCGGCGACAGAAATCAGACAGGATTCCTGTTCTTTCTCATTGTCCATTAACCCTTCCTGGAATGTGTGTGTGTGCGTATGTGCATCCATGTGAGTGAGTGAGTGAGTGTGTGTACGCGTGTTCGTGAGCGTACACTGGGAGAGAACATGATCAGGTTTGCCTGTAACGACCCACTCACAGTCCAGGCTCATGTGGCCACAGCAGAGGTACCAGAAAGGCATCAGGTGCCCGTGGAACTTCACCCCAGCGAGAGGCAACACCGTCAGCGGGACAAGGGAGAAAGTTGCCGGAAATGACCCTGAGCGAGCAGAGTAGGAAGAGGGGCGAGTGGAGAGTCGAGGATAACACAAGGGTTAAAGTACTCCCCGAGTCCTGGGCAGGGGCTCGAAACCACCAGATGTAATGAGGTTTGTCAGATCGGAAGTGTCTGAGAGGCTTGTGGTTGCTGTGGTCTGTGTATTAACAGCTTGTGCTCTCAGCACTAATTAGTCAGACACAGTCGGAGGCTGGACTGGAAACTCAAGAGACATTTCGCTCCTGGCCAGTTGGAAAGATTTAGATGCCGAAAGTGCCTTGTCATAACTGTCCAAATACTGGGGCATTCTGCGATGCAAAGTGCCACTGCTAAATTTATGAAGCTGAATTTCTCAATTCACATTCCACATGGAATAATTTATTTTAATGGAAAGCAGCAAGAATATAAAGACATACAGTTTTCTCCTCCAGTTAACCTCACTCCACCTCCCCTGAAAGCTGTGGGGAGGGGGTGCAAACCATGGCCGAATGAGCCACGCCCACTCCGTACCCATGTACTTTCACCAACAACGTGGATTTATACAGCACTTTTAACACAGTGAAACATCCCATGGTGCTTCACAGGAGAGGAA